>NW_028280954.1:0-300000 GCF_059751285.1 Brachycentrus maculatus | reverse complement strand
TCCTTTCAAGAACGTCATATATAAAAAATCGTCAATTTTCTGTTGTGCATGTTTTCGGAATGCCCAGAAAATGTACTATATCCCAGCAAAAGTAGCATATTTTTAATTTAAAATTTACCCGCTACAGGGCAGAAAGTGTTGTTTTTGCATTTTGAAGAAAAGGTATTGTTTGATTTTTTTTTTAAATATCCTAAATATTTTTCATTTCAAATGGAGAAAAAACCTTCAGGTTGTACCTAAAAAGCTCTGTTGCTCAGTAAAAATTCAATAAGTGGCTTAATATTTATTTTTAATACATTGTATTATATTTTTAAACTTTAAAAACGTTCTCCCGAAAAATCAAGTTTTTTTATTTATGACGTTCTTGAAAGGAGTGAGCGACTTGTCATTGTGTATATGAACGAATTTATTTAATGTTTTATTTATGACTCGAAGGAAAAAGTGTAATTCTTGTAAATGTGAGGCCGCTCTAAGTGCTATTATCTCGAGGCTGTGGAGATGATGCGACATTGACATTACGTCAACAATAAAAGAAGACAATTTACTTCATATTTGTGTTAAGAGTCCAGTCGACGTCTTTCTCCCGCCGCGCTGTGGATAGCTTCTTTCCGTTTCAAACCTCCTTTAAAGTCAATTTATTATTTCTTGAATGTTTTTCGCAGATTCATTGTGGCACTTTTTACAAACTTTATAAAATTTAACAAATTTGTTTTAACCACTTTTGAAAAAAATTAATATGAGTACACTTTACTAAACCAACCAAAAATAACAATAAAATAGCATTTAGGAGTTTTTAAATCATATTTTTAAATCACACTTTTTTAATCACACTTTCATATGGTGTACGGAGTGTGTCTAAGTTTTTGGTAAGGGAATGTAATTAACTATGAGTATTTTAATCTTTTAGAATTTAATAAACCCTGATAATGACAAGGTGCTTGTCGAAACCAGTTGGTTAAAGTGTGCTAATAATAAAATAAAAAAGTGGTTAAAACAAAGTTGTTTAATTGTACAAAATATATTATTATTTGACATCTCAATATAGATGATGAAGAACATGGAAGTCTGGGAAATTATAATTCAGAATTCGGATCTCACATAAAAAATATGCTGCTTTCATCTCACCAACAGATGTCTCTAGTGAAATGGGTTTTCTTCGTATTGTATACGAAATATGTACCTATATATCATACATATATATCGGAATATTTTATAAATTTATAAAATAAAACTCAACGGTTTTTAACCACATTTATTTTTGGTACTTTTTTTAATTGGTTTCGACCAGCACCTTGTCATTTTCAGGATAGATGGGTACGTATCCAAAACAACAGCAAAAACAAAGCTTGCTTCTCGACTTAACAAAATATTATCTCATTTTCATCTACGGTAAAATTTCATTGAAATGTTAGCATAGTTTTTCTTTCGCAAACCACATTTTCCAATATTTTTACTCAATAGTTAAGATTCCGCCTCCGTAGTGTAATGGTCAGCACGCTCGGCTACCGTTCGGAGGTCCCGGGTTCGATACCCAGGGGGATCAAATAAATATAGGTGATTTTTTTCACTCAAATATTTATTCAATATTACCCTGGACTGGTACCTGAAGTGGAGGGCTGATCACCTTTCCTTCACGTGTTAACGATCAACACTGCGTTTATATGATGCAGTGCCCTATGCACCATTGGGGTGCGGGTAAGGTTTTTTTAAGGGTTTAAGATTAAATCACGTTTCCCCGTCTTTTTACTAATAGCTAATATCAAATCACATTAACTAGTCTTTTTAATCAATAGTTAAGATTGAGTCACACTTCTGAGTCTTTTTACTCACATTTACTAGTCTTTTTACTCAATAGTTAAGATTGAATCACACTTCTGAGTCTTTTTACTCAATAGTTAAGATTAAATCACGTTTCCGGGTATTTTGAGTCAAGAGTTAAGACTGTGTTACCTTTCTAACACGCAGTAGGAACGGGCTGACCAGGTTATGAGTGCATTCGTTCAGAATCGTTTTGCAATGGTTCTGAAACCGGTATTCGAGTACACTTTTCGATTAGAGGCATTTGAAATATTTCAGTACCTTTAGTACTTTTATAACGGTAAAATTATTCTATCCTACATATGAATGCCTTTTTAATATTTATTTAGACCTGCGATCAACGTCATCTAATAACCAGATATAAAAAATATTTGAATTTTTCCAGTTATTTTTATTATTTCAATATTTCAATATTTTTTCAATGTGATGATGAGGAAGATGGCTGTTGTGAACTCGATTGCTCACTGCTTTCAAGAACGTCATAAATCAAAAAACTTCATTTTTCAGGAAAACGTTTTTAAAGTTTAAAAATATAAAACAATGTATTAAAAATACATATCAAGCCACTTATTGACTTTTAACTGTGCAACACATCTTTTTAGGTAAAACCTGAAGATTTTTTTATCCATTTAAAAAACATTTAGTATATTTAAAAAAATAGCTAAACAATACATTTTCTTCAAAATGCAAAAACAACACTTTCTGCCCTGTAGCGGGTAAAAATAATGTTTTAAATATGCTTCTTTTGCAGGGATATAGTACATTTTCTAGGCATTTCGAAAATTGACGATTTTTGATTTATGTTCTTGAAAGGAGTGAGCGATATGTATCACGAGATTGATCATATATATGTAGGAGTTCCAAAAGTTTGAGTAGTGTGGTTGTCAATCATGTGTGTAAAGTGATCACATAACCAGCTTATGACAGGTGATAAGCCCTGTAAATACACAGAATTCCGTATTCTTCTTCATCTTTGTTAAGATGTCAAAAAAAAATATAAATAACTGCGGAGAAAATGAAAGAAAACTGAGATATTTATCTCAAAGTATTTGGACAGATTCAAAATGTTGTGAACAAGATAATATTACGTCGATACTATGCTGTGCCCTATGCACCATTAGGTCTCAATAAGGGTTTAAAAAAGTACAACAAACCCTCGTATAACGGTTAGATGAGTACCGCGTTATCGGAGGGTACGTTATGAGGATTTAATGTTTTGAATTGTATTTTTACATTTTAACCAGCAGTTTGTGATGATTTCGTGTATTTGGGTAGTATGTTTTCTAGGGATGGAAAGATTGATAAAGACTTAGAAAGGAGAGTGAATGCTGGGAACAAAGTTAATGGTGCACTGAAATCAGTTATAGCAAATAAAAACCAATCAGCGGAAGCTAAACTGGCAGTGCACAACGGAATCCTAGTTCCAACTCTAATGTATGGAAGTGAAACATGGAGTTGGCAAAAGAAGGATGAAAGTAGACTGAATGCAGTCGAAATGCGATCTCTCAGAAGAATGTGCGACAAATCGATGTATGATAGATGTACGAATAGTGAAATAAGGAAGGAATGCAAAGCTGAGATAAGCATTATCGATAAAATTAAGAAAGGTGTGTTGAGATGGTTTGGACATGTAGAACGAATGAGTGAGGAAAGAACGGTAAAACAAATTTATGAGACGAATGTTAGCGGGAAACGAAGCAGAGGAAGACCGAGAAAAACATGGCACGATCAGGTATGCCAAATACTTGAAAGTGGTCAGGTTAGGAGTCGTAACAATCGGCGGGTATGTATGAGGAGATGCATGAACGTGGAAAAGGCGAAGAATGCAAGGACAGAGTGGTGTGGCGCTCTATTCTCTCTGCCTACCCCTGCGGGGAAGCGGCGTGATGGTTAGTTAGTTAGTTAACCAGCAGTAATGACTGAAACAAGTCTTTATTAAAGTAAAAAATAATTTTGAAACACTAAACCTCTATAATATTCTCTCCGATAACGCGGTACATATCTTTGATAAGTTAATAATTTTTTTGTGAGAACGTGGAACCCAGATATCAGAATATCATTGTTTTAGATATCATTATTTACTGTCTATTGAGTGCAGTGCCCTATGCACCACTTATCATTAAAGAAAACATCGAAAACAATTCCTATTATAATAGTCGGAATAATAATTGGTTTCATAATGTATTGTCACGTTTCAATTGTGACAGTCGCTTAGGCTCATTGTATCCTAAATTAAAATTCACAACACTAACTGGTTCAAGGCTGTGAGCCATCATTAACAGACTTAAAACGTTACAAGCGACATTGTTGACAACTGCAATCTGACATATGAGACGCTCTTTTATAGCATTGTAAAAACAACAACAAAAAATATTAGGTACGTACTGAAATAATTTATTATATAGAATAAAATAATAAGTAGGTAGGTTTTTCAACATGAATTTTATCTCAGCATCGACTGGGTTTCATCATCAGACTGTTCTAATGATGTCAGTTAGGACGAAACCCAGTCGCTGGTCAAATCAAATTTGTATGGAAAAAACTGAGTAATTGTTATTTTATTTTATAAAATTCAGTTACACTAAGAAATGTCAGTACAAAACATACATCTAATAAATCATAGTTGAATATGCCGAATCTTCTTAAATCACTCCATGTTGATATTAATGTCTATGTAAAATCAAATTGACTTGATTTCAATTCATGTACGTGTATTGAAAATATTTCTTCTTCTTCTTTTGCTTGGTGTAGGCCTTGTGGCCTGTTTTTTTTAGATGGATTTGCCTTCCGCGATGTTGATTGTAAATATTTATTAAATAAAATAAAATAAAATTATTGTACAACGAATTTTTATACAAATATGTAGCACACAATATTTTGACTGTGCCCAAATCCTTGTTCACAAATTTGGATTTCTCCACTTGTTATTTATATTGACATATCAACATAGATGAAGTAAAATGTAGAAGTCTGAGTATTTTCAGGGATTACAACCTGTCATAAGCTAATTAAGTGATCACTTTACACACGTGCAACATTCACCATTCTACCCATGATTGACAACTACAATACACAGATTTTCATAACTCCTAGATATATTAATCAATCTCATGAAACAGTACATTTGGGTTCACAACAGGCATCTATGTTGGATTGAAAAAAGTTTTTATTTAGAAGAGACCCTTTTATTTGTATGTAAGATTTGAACCCCGGATTATTTTTACATACTGGGAAAATTTTGTTACTTTTTTTGGTGTAATTTAACTAGTGTGATTGTCAATCATGGGTAGAATTGTAAATGTTGCACTTGTGCAAAGTGATCACTTGACCAGATCACACGACCAAGTCATAAGCCCTGTAAATACCAAGACTTCCATATTCTTCTTCATCTATGTTGAGATGTTAAAATGTAATAATTCAAAGCATTGCGAAAAAATCGCACTTGTAATCGTATAAAAGAGCACCACATTAAATTATGTTCACACAAGTAAGTGATCAAGAATTAGATCGCAAAAACGATTTGAATGAAGAAATTGGGTCTACGTTTTAGTATTCTACAAGCGTCTTCGATTTATGGCTTATCGGATACCTAGAGCTAAGAACTCTATTAAACAATGCTATTAAACATGTCGTTCAATAAATACAATTACATATTATAAGACCATATTGCGGACGAATGTGCGGCAAAATGGTGTACGATAGATGTTCGAAAGAGGAAATTAAAAAAAAAAATCCAGTCCAAATGCTTGCTCACAAATCTGGATTATCTCCAATTCAAGGAGTCATTCTTCATATTATTTTTTTTTAACATATTACCAATACATGTCTCAAGTGAAATTCAAGTCGCTCGAGCACTATATTTCAAAATTGAACCATATATTTGTATAGAAGTTCCAATTATTTTGAGTAGTGTGGTTGTCAATCATGGGTAGAATTGGTGAATGCTAAACGTGTGTAAAGTGATTGCTTATACCAGCCTATGACGGTTGTAAGTCCCGTAAATGCCCAGACTTTCATATTCTTCTTCATCTATGTTAAGATGTCAAAAAATAAGCTACAAGAAAATAATGCAGGGCTGAGATAAGCGTTATCTATAAAATTAAGAAAAGTGTGTTGAGATGGTTTGGACATGTGGAACGAACGAGTGAAGAAAGAACTTCTTGTTTCTGGTTCCATCCTAACTTATCGTCTTTGTAGACTATTGAGGTCAGCTCTCCTCATCCTCAGGTTGTAGGTCCTTCGGCCATGGCCAACGTCACCTAGGCCATTCCTTTGTATCATGTTATATTTCATGAATTCATTGGTCTTCCTCTAGATTTCTATTGATGAAGACCCATGGCAATTGCCTGGTTCGCAATATGATCAGGTTTTTGGCATCCTATGTGCCCATACCATCTCAATTGCTTTCCTCTACCTTGCTATTGATGCCTTTTACAGCAAGGCTTAGACAATATCAAAACATAAACACAATATGTTCAGGTTCTCTACGTCCCATGTGTCCATACCATCTCATTAGCCTTTCCTCTACCTTACTATTGATATCAGTTACACCCTGGCTTCTACGAATTTGTGAACTCTTTATTTTATCTCTAAGGGACACTCCAGCTGAGCACCTAAGCATTGGCATTTCAGCAGTTTCTAATTGCCTAGAGTAGGTATTATACATCGTCCGGCATTCAGAGACATAGAGGAGAGCGGGTCTGACAATTGTTTGGTAGGCTTTTCCCTTTAGCTTGGCTGGCATTTTTGGGTCACGATGGATCGAAACTTCAAAGGAAGGAAGGAAATGATGAAAAAAGAATAGTAAATCAATTTTAAGATGTTGGAAATGGAAGCAGAGGAATACTGAGGATAACTTGATGATCAAGTATTTCAAATACATGAACGAGGTCAGGTCAGGAGTCTTTCTTTATACGAATAAATACTTATTTTGTATATTAAAAGCATTGATAACTTGTGGTATGGTAATATAAATACTTATTTGTTTATACGTAAGACTCATTGTGATAAATTATTATAAAAGCCGACGCAATGTTTTGTCCTCCAAAGACGATCCAAGGTGATAACTAGAGAATTTTCAAATAAAATGCATCGTTTTATTATTTAACTTGCCCATAAATTATTGTAACCTTAGAACAATAAAATTAAAAAATAAATAACAATGCCCTCGTCTTCAATGTGTGGGGCTTTAATCATAATATTGTATTGATATTACAAATATAATTCCAGTCATTTCATTATTTTTTATTTAAACTTCATGTACAGAAAATAAATAAGTACATTGGCTGGCTTATTGCTAAAAAGCGAAATATTCCAACCAACTAAAAACAGATCAGTGATATTGGTCAAAACGTTTGATACCATATAAAGCTGTTTGCAATCAGAGGGTAGATAGTAGGTACTTGAACATTAAAAAAAAAACATAAATTACAAATTGATGATAATAAGGAAGGCAAAGTAAAAAGGGAGTTTAGGAAAGGAGGTGGAGGAAAAAACTAAGGGAGGAGGTTTGATGAACACTTCACGGTGAGTACCATGTTCTTGAGCTGATTTTCAAGATCAAGATGGAAGGAAATATATATATACTATACTAGCTCTGAAATGAAGGATTTTCAGATTGAGCAGGGTTTATTTTATAATTATTATAATATTTTTATATTATAATATTTTTTATATAATTTGAATAATTTTTCTTGTTTGTCATTTGAATTGAATCGATGTGATATAAAGTACCTGCACAGAATAAGTGACTACGTCTTACCCTGAAAAGCCTGCCTTGCCTGGAATATGTACACATGTACTCGAGCACTTCCTCTGTACTTGCAGATCACCTTGCACTGTACTTTACATAGTTCAACTTGTATTTGCGTTTGCGCAACACATTACCCAAGTTACACCGACCGTATCTTTCGGCCGTTATTCTATTAAAAACGAAGTAAATAAAATATTTATATAATATTACTTTTTGACATCTCATCAAAGATGAAGAAGAATATGGTAGTCTGGGCATTTACGGGGCTGACGACCGTCATAGGCTGGTTTAAGTTATCACTTTACACACGTGTAATATTCACCAATTCTACCCATTATTGACAACCATTTTTTTTTTCGAATTACCTAACGTCCAAGTGACTCTGAAATCTAGCTACGGCTTATGCAACACCGTTTATCATCAGGCTCAGGCTTCAACTTTATAAGTTTCATAGCCTTTGCCTACTTGTGAGTGGATATACTCTTTATGTTTAAAGTTAGTATAAATTTATGTAATTCATGAGTGAAAAATCTAGGCAAAAACACTCTCTTCACTACTCAAATTCTTGGAAGTTCAATATATATGAACCAATTTCGAAACGTTGTTCTTGAATCATTAGAACTTCACTGGAGACATCTATTGGTGAGATGAAAATATTGATTCGCAGTCACTTTGTGGTAAACGAAAATGATGCGGAATGCATCGAAACACGTGTCACAGTAGATTTTAAGAAATAGTGGTATTTACTAAGTAAAATTTTAATTTCATTTTAATCTAGATTTGACCTGATTATGGAATGATTATTCCGAAACCGGTAGTCATGAAGTAGTGTTTTTTAAAGTGGTATTACACCAAGCGAACGATGAATGATAAGGAGAGTGTTATATTACCATACCACAAAGTTAACAAAGCTTTTGATATACAAAATATACATTAGGACAAGTTGCATGGCTGGAAATGAATAATAATAACATTGATTTAAATATCTAGGTATTAAATGCACAAAAAAGCGCCGGTCCAATGCACTCTTAGAAGTCATCGAACTCTGACGTGGATTCTAAAAGCTTCAAAAAAACTTGTTTATTGTAACGGTTCCAGACAGGGCTAACTTTCGATCTCATTTCAGTCAGTCGGTGTACTTGAAACAGGTATTACATTTATTACTAGGAGATATCTAAATCTATCTACAGCTGTTGTAAGCGTTGTTTTTGTCCGCCTCCGTAGTGCATTGGTCAGCACGCTTGGCTAGTTTAAGTGATCACACGTGTAGCATTCACCAATTCTACCCATGATTGACAACCACACTATTCAAATTATGCTAGATATATTGATCAATCTTTAAAGACAGTGTGCGAGTGTCTCTAGAGACATCTATGGTGGGTATATCTTCTTCTTCTTCTTCTTTACGAGACCTGTGACCTCCACTGCTGGATATAGGCCTCTTCTCCTTCTTTCCATTCACTCCGGTTGGTTGCTGCTTGCAGCTAGTTTTTACCCTCCACAGCGACAATATCGTCAGACCATCTCTTTTGGGGTCTTCCAACACCTCTTTTGCTCTCCCAAGGTCTTCATCGTAGAATTCTTTCGGTCCATCTTGTGGGGTTCTGCCTCGCTATATGTCCTGACCACTGCCATTTGAGTTTTGCCACGCGATCCATGATGTCCTCTACTTTGTTTTTTTTTTCTGGTATATTCATTTTTAATTTTATCCCTCGGGCTAAAACCAAGCATGGATCTTTCCATGGATTGCTCTGTACAGCTTCTCTGCATTTCTCTTTGTCAGAGCCATTGTCTCTAGTGCATATGTGCTCACTGGCAGTATGCAGGAGTCATAAACTTTTTCATGTATATATATATATATATATATATATATATATATATATATATATATATATATATATATATATATATATATATATATATATATATATATATATATATATATATATATATATATATATATATATACACACACACATATAAAATATAAATTGACTTGTGTTCCCAAACTCAGGAATGCATCGCATACGACTTTTTTTTCCTTATCTATGTAGAATTCCTGTGGCTTCTTGGGTCATTATCCATTCGCTTTGCAAGCCCTTCAAGGCAGACGACCTTAAGAGAGTAGTGTCGAAAATTAACAGGGTTTTCACAAATTCACTTAACAAAACGACAACAAAAACACCAAGGAAAATTAATGGTTTGGTTATAATATAATATATATATATATATATATATATATATATATATATATATATATATATATATATATATATATATATATATATATATATATATATATATATATATATATATATATAAATATATATATATATATATATATATATATATATATATATATATATATATATATATATATATATATATATATATATATATATATATATATATATATATATATATATATATATATATATATATATATATATATATATATATATATATATATATATATATATATATATATATATATATATATATATATATATATATATATACATATATAATTGTGCGTGTGTGTGTATGTAACTTATTATGATGTCGACCAGTTTCCAAGCAAATAGATCCTCACGTTAGACTTATTAACACTGTGAATTTAATATATTTAAAGGGTTTACGACCTTTCATTGGCTGCGATAAGTGATCACTTATTGCGACGAAAGAAAGCCCAATAATAATTTTTAAGAAACTTTCGGTGTTCACTGTACCTTCGTACCCAACTATTTAGTATATAAATGTATTAAGTACAATATTTCAGCTCGTTTGAACGCCCTTGAACCAAAAGCAGTTCCTTTCTAGCCGCTGTCTGCTGCAAGACACTATATTATTATTTAATTATATATACAATAAAGTCTAAACTCCTGAAGCAGACGCAGTGAACATAATCCCTTATCGCTATAAAACTTTCTCATATCCTATGTAACTCGCAAGTCAAATAGTAGAACTATTTTTTATACAAGTTTTACTATTCACCTGTAGATTAAAACATTTGTAGTTTTCGAAACTAGTCGTGTGTAATGAAATAAAACTCATAAAGTGGTACTTTACAAGTCGCTCACTCCTTTCAAGAAAGTCAAAAATCAAAAATCGTCAATTTTCAGATATGCGTGTTTTCGGAATGCCCAGAAAATGTACTATATCCCAGCAAAAGCTGCATATTTTTAACTTAATATTTACCCGCTACAGGGCAGAAAGTGTTGTTTTTGCATTTTGAAGAAAAGATATTGTTTAATTATTTTTTAAAATAAACTAAATATTTTTCAAATGAAGAAAAAACCTTAAGGTTTTACATAAAAAGATCTGTTGCACAGTTCAATAAGTCGGTTGATATTTATTTTTAATACATTGTATTATATTTTTAAACTTTAAAAACGTTCTCTTGAAAAATCAAGTTTTTTGATTTATGACGTTCTTGAAAGGAGTGAGCGAAGTGTTTATTAAAAAAATATATATATGATGATTTAAATATAAAAACATAACACTTAGCTGAGGCCACTTTTAGAGTTTATTAATGTAAACGCGACTGGTTTCTATAACCAAAATTCTCATCAACAGGTGAAAATACAAAGAATATGTATTTTCACCCGCTGATGAGAACATGTGTAGTTCTCGAAACTAGTCGTCTTCATACTACCAAACTCATAAGTGGTCTTACACATGCGTTTTATTTTTATTATTTATACGTATGTTCGAGATGTCCGCCTCCGTAGTGTAATGGTCAGCACGCTCGACTACCGTTCTAGAGGTCCCGGATTCGATTCCCGGGAGGGGTCAAATAAATATAAGTGAATTTTCCACACTAATATTTATTCAATATTACCCTGGACTGATACCTGAAACGGAGGGCTGATCATCATGTGTTAACGATCAAGATAACAATGCATTTATATGCCCTATGCACCATTGGGGTGCGGATAAGGGTTTGAATGAATAAATACATATGTTCAGTGGCGTGCACATAGCTTTTTGAATCAGGGTATGCAGTATAGGTAAGTAGTAAGGTACCGCATAAAAAACATTTGTTTTTTTTTCAATGTGTAACATGACACTATCAACAACAAAAAAGAAGAAAAAAGTCCGTCTTCAAGCACAAGAGTTAAGTCTCTTTTTTGGAGCGCAAAAAATATATAAAATTGTATTAAGTAGAAATGTAAAGAAATTTTATTTAATTGTAATTTTTTAAAACTGTATTCAAATTAATAAATGAAATAATAAGGCAAGCTAGGTACTACTTAAGAAGGTAGGGTAGGTACTGGTTGCTTTTTTTATGTCGCGCGTGTAAGTTAGGATAGGCACTGCTTTTCCGCCTATATGGAATGCACGCCCCTGCATATTTTATATTACAATAAAATGAACCAAAACTACCTTTTCAGGAAAATCCATTATTCATTATTGAAGACACATAGCAAAAGTCGTGACGACTTGCAAATATACTGGCAATACAATTTGAAATAATTCAGTCGCTCAAAGAACTATAAGAGCGGTATTATATTTTTATTACAGCATAGACAATAGAACTAAGCAACGCGAATTACTTTTGGTACATTGTAGGCGATAGACAAAGGACTTAATGGTACTCCATTTGTATCATATTGTTTACATTCAAAGAGCGCACTACAAATGAATTATGCATACACTATTTGCATTCACGATAAGACTGCATAAGTAAATTTTCATCTTAATTTTGTCCGCCTCCGTAGTGTAATGGTTAGCACGCTCGGCTACCGTTCCGGAGGTCCCGGGTTCGATTCCCAAGGGGGGTAAAATAAATATAAGTGATTTTTTCACTGTAATATTTATTCAATATTACCATGGACTGGTACCTGAAGCGGAGGGCTGATCACCTTTCCTTCATGTGTAAACGATCAAGATAACACTGCGTTAATATGACACAGTGCCCTATGCACCGTTAAGGTGCGGATAAGGGTTTTATTATTATTTTTATTCATTTTGTGAACAAAAATTATTATTATATCGTAGTCATACAGGAGTCCTGTATGACTGCGATATAATATATATTTTGTCCGCCTCCGTGGTGTAATGGTCAGCGTGTTTAGCTACCGTGCTGGAGGTCCCGGATTCGATTCCCAGGGGGGGGGGTGAAAATAAATATTAGTGACTTTACACTGTAATACTTATTTAATATTACTTTGGACTGGTTCCTGAAGCGCAAGAGTGATCACCTTGCATTCATGTAAGTAATGATCAAGATAACACTGCGTCAATTCGATGCAGTGCCCTATGCACCATTGGGTGCGGATAAGGGTTATGAGTCATACAGGAGAAAGTCTCCAAGTGCATTTTTTACAAAAACGTGATTATTGACTATTTGATATCTTACTAGCCTAATATTGCCCTGAAAAAATCCCAAAGTGATTTTAAACTTAGAAGTATAATACATTGACTTGTTAAAAATGACTAACTGCATTGATGTTTATTTTCTCGCCAAGCAAAAGTGACTTAAATGGCCTTCCTGAACATTTTACGTTTTGTTAGTTGGTTACCTTCTCCTGTACAACTACGATATATTTATTTTATTTTTATTTGGTAAACACCACTGTGTCTTTCGATGGATTTTACATAATTTTCAAATACACGTAATAAAAGTTTCCGAGAAGTTTAATTGTTATGAGCTTCTTAGGAGCTTTAGCTTCTAAAACCAAGACAGTTCGTGAGCTACATGACTCACGTAGGTCTTGAGAGTAAGCTATGATACAGAGGGAGGTCACAATAGACCATATATGGTCGCATATGGTGACATAAGGGATGCAAGATCCCTTGACTTCATAAAAAATACGAGTTTGATTAATGTATCTATAAATTTCAACATTTTGAGTAGTGTGGTTGTCCATCATTGGTAGAATTGGTGGATGTCACACGTGTGTAGAGTGATCACTTAAACAAGCCCATGACGGTCCCTTGTAACTAGTAAACCCTGTAAATGCCCAGACTTCCATATTCTTTTTTATGCATAAATTTTTAAATCAAACACAGATTTTTTGAGTCTACTAAGTTGTATTTTAGTAAAAAAAACACATAAAAATTAGTATTGTGACAATTGTGAAAATGTGTTTGATTTAAAAATTAATACATAAATTAAAATGGAGTTCTACAAATTAAACACCAAATCAATAAATTAATTCCATATTTTTCTTCAACTATGTTGAGATGTCAAAAAATAATGTAATACAATCGATGTTCGCGTGGAAAGCGCGAGGCGCGATGTACCGTCGCGGGTCTGTCGTCAATGAAACTGTGACGTAACTATCGTAGCAGACCGGAGTGCCTACTTACCAAGGTAGGCCTCTACCCAGGCAGGCTCCTACCTAGATAGGCCCCTACCTAGTTAGGCCCCTACCCAGGCAGGCCCCTACCCAGGCAGGCCCCTACCCAGGCGGGCACCTACCCAGGCAAGCACCTACAGCGCAGTACGCCGCGAGAAAGTACGACGCGTTACGTCACAACGCTGTGCGAGTCCCCGAACGACAAACCAGTCTTGAATCGTACATTTTATATATACGAGTATAGGATGTTTTTTTAAGAGCTAAAATTTCAAAATTTTCCATTTCAACTTCCACTATGGTCAATCAAAGCAACATTAAGGAATATTCACATATTTTCCGCTTTTAATCCAAATTTTCATTCTTCTTCTTATTCTTAATTTCCATGTTGGCTCCCTAGGTGGAGCATATGACCAACACGAGACGTATTCAAGTCACTCTGTCACGCGCCATCTCCTTGGCTTCTTCCCAGGTCAATCCGGCGTCTCGAAGTTCCGCTGAGTATAGTCGGTGAATGGTCGTCAGCGGCCTTCCGGGGCGCCGGAATCCTCGGGGTTGGAAGAAGGGACATGAGGGGTTAATGCTCTCAGGTGGCATTCTAAGGACATGTCCCAACCATGTCCACCTTCTCTTCTTCAGGACTTCCATTATAGAATTTTCATATGGTGTACAAAATACAGATCACCGTTGCATGCGGAATTTTCGTTAAATAATAATGGTATAAAATTATCTATTAAATAAAGCCAATATCATAGATACTTACATTATTTTAATGTGTTTTTTTTTACAACATTTTGAGTGTGTCCAAATACTTGTTCACAAATCTGGATTATCTCCAATTATAGGAGTAATTTTTCATATTATTTTTTTTACATCTCATCAAAGATGAAGAAGAATATGAAAGTCTGGGCATTTACGGGGCTGACGGTCGTCTTTACTCCCATATTCTTCTTCATCTTTGACGAGATGTCAAAAAAGAATACATTTTTTTTCATTTTAAATTTGTATATGTGTAAAAAAGCACCCTATACAACGACGACCCCGAACGCACGCACGGCTCTAGATCGACCAATAAAAGAAGACAAAAAAAAACTATTGACTACGTTTTCGTAGTATTCAGCCTTGCCTCCTAAACTCTCAAGGAGAGATTCAGTACTCATTCTCGAACATCTACTCAGTTTTATGATCCCCGGTCGGATTTTTCACATAACGCGCGTAATTTATGAGGCCGGAAGGTACAAAAAACCTTGTATGTTGGATTTCGGTTAAAATTGAGTAATTATTTTATTTATCATCGTAATATTTTTAATGTATCCGAATGTGCTGAATTTATTACACTTCTTCTTCTTCTTCTAACCCTTATCCTCACCCCAATGTCTCATATGGCACTGCATCATATGAACGTAGTGATATATTGATCATTAGCACACGATGGAAAGGTGGTCAGCCGTCTGCTTTAGGTACCAGTCCAGGGTAATATTGAAAAAATATTAGAGTGAAAAAATCACTTTTATTTATTTGACCCCCCCCTGGGAATCGAACCCGGGACCTCCATAACGGTAGCCGAGCGTGCTGACCATTACACTACGGAGGTGAAGATTCCACTTAGGAGTTGTTAATATACTAACACATGTATATATAATAATTCTACACTAGTTTATCCGCCTCCGTAGTGTAATGGTCAGCATGCTCGGCCACCATTCTGGAGGTTCCGGGTTCGATTCCCAGGGAGGGATAGAGAAAGGTATCATAAAGCGATTTTGAGAAGTGTGTAAAAAAATTAATAGTGTCATTGTCAATATGGGAAGAAATGGTGAATCTTAGACGTATATAAAGTGATAACCAGGTCGTACGCCATGTAAATACCCAAACTTTCATATTATTCATTAATGATGAGATGTCAAAAAATACAATATTTTTACGGGAGGATTCGTATTATAACAGTTTGTATTTTTTATGCATTTACTATTCTTCGATGTTATCCTGTTTGATAGACAAAAAAGTGCTAATTTTTTTTCATTTAAAGCATCTCCATGCTAAATCCCTGGACGAGATGTAAAATCAGCCATACATAATTCATGCAGTATTTCATTTTTCAGTTGGCCTATACATGAGAGACCAACGCACGGTAAGGGAAAAAACTTCAGCGAGCTACATTTATTTCGGTTTTGCGAGTATTCAAACAAAAACTAACATTTAAAATGATGTATTTTGAGTATCTACATAATGTCAAATTCAATAATGTTTTGTAAAAATTACGTTTTATTATATTTAAATATATTAATAATAAAACCCTTACCGCACCCCAATGGTGCATAGGGCACTGCTTCATATAAACGCAGTGTTATCTCGATCGATTACACTTGAAGGAAAGGTGATCCGCCCTCCACTTCAGGTACCAGTCCAGTGTAATATTGAATAAATATTAGAGTGAAAAAATCACTTATATTTATTAAACCCCCCTGGGAATCGAACTCGGGACCTCCAGAACGGTAGCCGAGCATGCTGACCATTACACTACGGAGGCGGACGAAAATGTATTATATATATTTTCGTCCGCTTATATTTTTGTCAATACAATATAAATATATTATATTGACAATAATCAATAGATTTTTGTCACTCAAATGAATTAATGAATTTTACAGAAAAAAAATATTGTATTCTGGTATTTTTACTCTTACTTAAATATTCTTTGTTTATTATTTTTTGTTTTCTTACTTGACATCCTTTATTCTTATATTTTTATTAATTTATTTATAGTTACATCTTTCAATTTTTATAAATTGTTTCGGCATTTACTTTGTGGTAAGACATGAAGAAATTGTATATGAAAATCCTTGTTTTTTTACGATTTACTAACTTACAGTACAGATAACCATTTATGCTTTAGTTTATATTCAGACCCGAAGATGGAAGCATCAGTAGCTTTCGAAACTAGTCGTTTGATAAATATAACTCAAATGGTAAAAATCAAGTGTTTTCATTTTCAATTTCATGATATTTTTATAATTTTTTTACCTTGTCCTTTTTATCGATTTTTTCTCATTAAACGTGTTTAAAATGTCATGAGACTGATCAATATATCTAGGAGTTCCTTAAATTTGAGTAGTTTGGTTGTCGATAGGTAGAATGGTGAATGTAGCACGTGTATAAAGTGATCACTTAACCAGCCCATAACATATCTTAAGCCCTGTAAATATGTTGAAATTTAAATAAAACAAATAAGTGGAGAAAACCCAGATTTGTGAATAGGTATTTGGACACACTCAAAATGCTGTGAACACATCGCTCACTCCTTTCAAGAACGTCATAAATCAAAAAACTAGATTTTTCAGGAGAACGTTTTTAAAGTTTAAAAATAAAATACAATGTATTAAAAAAATATATCAAGCCACTTGATGAACTTTTTACCGAGCAACAGATCTTTTTAGTTTTTTATTATTTTTATTTATTTTACTAATAATAAAAAAGAAACCTTTTGAGAAAGTATATATCAATTATTTTGTTTGTTTCTAAAGTATCAAGTTATAAATTTTAATCGCATATCGTTTACATATTAATATAAAACTGCATTCTATATTTCTTAATTTTTTTTCTGACATATAAATAATTTAATAAATCATCTTTTATCCTGAATTTCACGCCAATTGAAAATATAATAAAATATGAATATTTCTTTTAATTGAACATAAATGACTAATTTATTGTGATGTCGTCTGGTGAGAATTGGACGTGAATAAGGAAGATTGCAAAAAGATGATTTTATATTCTTAAAGAGTAAGGTTCATTTACGCGTTCAGTGGTTCTCAATACGCAGAACGGAATGTATAATTATGTTGTATTCTTTTTAGACATCTCAATATAGGTGAAGAAAAATATAAAAGTCTGGGGCTCACGACCGTCATAAGCTGGTTTAAGTGATCACACGTAGTATTCTTCAATTCTACCCATGATTGACAACCACACTACTCAAATTCTTGGAACTTCTTTATATATATATATATATATATATATATATATATATATATATATATATATATATATATATATATATATATATATATATATATATATATATATATATATATATATATATATATATATATATATATATATAATAATAAAAAATAATAAAAGTCTGGGGCTCACGACCGTCATAAGCTGGTTTAAGTGATCACACGTAGTATTCTTCAATTCTACCCATGATTGACAACCACACTACTCAAATTCTTGGAACTTCTTTATATATATATATATATATATATATATATATATATATATATATATATATATATATATATATATATATATATATATATATATATATATATATATATATATATATATATATATATATATATATATATATATATATATATATATATATATATATATTTATATATATATATATATATATATATATTGTTCAATTTTTATACATATAGCTTGAATTGACTAGAATTTCACTAGAGAAACATCCATGGTAAGATGAACGAAGCTTTTTTACGGAGCAGAAACTCTTTAATTTGTATGTGAGGTCCGAATCCTGGATTTTATTCACGTACATGAGAAACGCTAGAAGATATCCTTTTCATTTTATTATTTTAGCTTGTAATGTGAGCAGTTAATATATATTATTTACAACATTTTGAGTGTATTCAAATACTTGTTCACAAATCTGTATCTCGAATGAAGAGCTATTTTATAATATTTTTGAGATCTCGACATAGATGAAGAAGAATATGGAATAAGTCTATAATAAAATAATAAGCATTTACGGTGCTTACGATCGTCATAGGCAAAAAATAATATAAAATAACTCCCAATTAAGGTAATCCAGTTTTGCACACACTCAAAATGTTTTATATAATTACTTATATAAAGCCGGAAATATTAGCTACTGAGCGATATACTCGTACGCTTCAATTCGACAAGTTTGAGAATTGTGGATTTGGAGAATTAAGTAAAGTAGAAATATGAATATGGCGGAGGTCACAACTCCATCTCGCCAAGTGCCACATACGTCACAACTCTACAATGTCAATACGTAGCTGAATACATTAATAGCGTACAGGGATGGATTACAGAAGACAAATTCTTCTAATATTTACATATTAAAAACAACACTTCTTTATTTATTATAACTTCCGGTACAGAAAATAAATAAGTACATTGGCGGGCCTAATAAAGAGCTATTTATTGCATTGCTAGGGCATTAGCTAGGGTAGGTTTCCGCAACCTTTTTCTGTTCAAGGTACACCTCCCAAATCAAGAAATTTTTGAGGTACACCAAAGAAAAAACCTGGTTTATTTAATGTTGATTTTTTATAAAAATTAATATAAAGCGAAAACATACATAGTTCGCTCCTTTAAAAAATCGAGAATTTTCAGTTGTGCATGTTTTCGGAACGCCCAGAAAATATACTATATCCCAGCAAAAGCGGCATATTTTAAAATTAATATTTACCCGCTACAGGGCAGAAAGTGTTGGTTTTGCATTTTGTTGAAAAGGAATCGTTTAATTATTATTTTTAAATAACTTAATATTTTTCAAATGAAGAAAAAAACCTTCACGTTTTACCTAAAAGATCTGTTGCACATTAAAAAGATCAATAAGTGGCTTGATATTTGTTTTTGATATATTTTATTTTATTCTTAAACTTTATAAACGATCTCCTGAAAAATCAAGTTTTTTGAAATATGACGTCATTGAAAGGAGTGAGCGATATATAACATATTATGTTTAATGCGAAATGTGAACCTGTTTAACTGAGCGTACGCCATCAATATTTGGAGCAATTGTTTATAAGGATGTTATCTTCAAAACAAATTGATAAAAAGTATAATATATTAAGCGAATAACCAAAAACAGACTAGTGACAAGTAGATTGGTCAAAACGTTTGATACCGTATATAGCTCTTGGCAATTAGACGGTAGATAGTACTTGAACATTAAAAAAAACATAAATTACAAATTGTCGATATTCAAGAAGGCAAAGGAAAAGGGGAGTTTAGAAAAGGAGGTAGAGGGAAAAACTAAGGGAAGAGGTTTGATGGACAGTTAGGATACTAATGATACATATTAAAGTCTCGGACGTTTCTTCAAAGTTATTAGAGAAGGTGCATTTGTTTACGCGGAGAGGTAATTCATTCCATAGTCTGGCCGCTTGGACAGAGAAGGAATTACTGAAGAATGATGTATAATAACTAGCCTGATGTATTTAAAACTACTCTATATCTTGTAATAACTTGATTACAATGTCGACCAGTTCTGTAGTAAATAGCCTTCCTGAATGATAATTAATTAGTTATTTGAAATAAAGCTAAGCTAAGTCTAAGGAGCATATCTGGCAAGAGCTTACGAGATAGAATAAGGAACACCAGGATAAGGGAAGTATGCGCATGTGAAGAGAATGGAACTATCCAGACTCCCCACATTAGACTGCACGGCCAACCCTAAGGTAGACGACTCACGGGCAGGCCATCAACGAGATGGATTGACAGCCAGGATACGACATCGCTGGGGGCTTATCCGTATTTAAAAAAAAAGGCCACCAGGTATACACCAAGAAGAAACCGCGTTTTCCTTGGTCTTCCTCTTCTCCTATTGCCAACTACATTCGTCTCACAAAATTGTTTTACAGTTCTTTACTCACTCATCGTTCCACATGTCCAAACCATTATTCATTTGATAGATAATGCTAATACCTTGCATTATTTCCGTATTTTACCATACGAACATCTATCATATTCATTCAAACCCTTATCCGCACCCCAATGGTGCATAGGGCACTGCATCATATAAACGCAGTGTACCTTGATCGTTAACACATGAAAAAAAGGTGATCAGCCCTCCGCTTCAGGCACCACACCAGGGTAATATTGAATAAATATTAGAGTGAAAAAATCACTTATATTAATTTTACCCCCCCTGGGAATCGAACCCGGGACCTCCACTACGGTAGCCGAGCGTGCTGACCATTACACTACGGAGGCGGTAAAGTAGTAGTAGTGAAATAAAAACTTATGTAAAAATGACTTTAAAATTACGAAAATTATTATTGATTTTATAATTCGCCCCTTAACTGACACAAAAATCGTAAAATATAATTTGATGATTTTAATGAATATGAATATGATAATTCGTTAAATTTTCCATATTTTTTAGTTTTGTTTCTGTAGAGGTAATATTATATTATAAAGAGGACAGGAAAATATTATTTTCAACGTATTTTTACTAGTAAAATATTGACAAGAATGGAAATTTATAAGATAAATTTAATTTAATTTATACACAATAATATGAAATGAAAATAAAATATTCACAGCATCTCGAGTGTATGCAAGTACTTCCCGAATCTGGGTAATCTCCATTTTTTGACATCTCAACATGGATGACGAAGAATATAGATATCAGGGCATTTACAGGACTTACGACCGTTATAGGCTGGTTTGAAATCAGCTTTTGTCGGTTGTAAGCCCTGTAAATGCCCAGACATTCACATTCTTAGTTTTCGATGTTGATATGTTAAAATTAATATAAAAAATAACTTGAAGATAATCCAGATTTGTGAAGAAGTATTTGCACACACTCTAAATGTTGTAAATCTAGGTTTTCTCCACTAAGGAGTTATTTTGACTCTTTTTGACATCTCAACTCGGATGAAGAAGTATTCACAGGGCTTATGACCTGTCATAAACTGGTTAAGTGATCACTTTACACGCGTGCAACATTAACCTAACCTAACGATTGACAACTAGACTACTCATATTTTTGGACCTCCTGGATATATGATTAATATCATGACACAGTATATCGTAGTCGTACAGGAGAAAGTGACCAACTAACAAAATGCAAAATGTTCAGGAGGGCCATTTAAGACACTTGCTTGGCAAGAAAATAAACATCAATGCAGTTAGTCATTTTCAACAAGTCAATATATTATACATCCAAGTTTAAAATCCTTTGGGTTTTTTTCAGGGCAATATTAAGCTAGTAAGATATCAAATAGTCAATGATCGCGTTTTTGTAAAAAAATGCACTTGGTCACTTTCTCTTGTATGATTACGATATATAAGTTCACAACAGCCATCTTTGTTGGATTAAGATAGCTTTTATTATATTAGCAGACACCCTTTATTTGTATGCATGATCCGAACAGACCATCAAGTTGGTGCTGTGCCCTGTGCACCATTGGGTGCACATAAGGGTTAATAGTAGTAGTTCATATTTTTGTGTATATTGTTAAAGGCATTAGCCGCAAATAAAATAAAAAATTCAACTAGTAAAAAATGTTACTAAATAAAAGTACAATAGTATTCTGGATTGCGAAACTCGCGAACATACGAGTATTACATTCGGGCAAATACTGATGAAAAGAAAAGTGGCTCCACTCTCAATGGTGAGATTGTTTCATATTAACATATATGTACGTAAACCAGTGTTTATATCCGGTTGGAACAGAGTGCGGTTCCGTTTTAAATTATTCCGCAGACGAACTCAATAATGGTTATCAATATTACGCGTGCGTTGTGCAACCACTGGCCTACCGGTCCGCCGGGGCTAACCTACATTTGTCGTCAACTCTCATTATGTAAGCTTGTCGAGAGATATTCAAGAAAGTGTCCAGCACTGGAAAATGATTTCATTCGTATCGGTTCATTAAGAGACCATGCTATTATACCATACATTGCGTGCTCATGGAAATATTGACGTAAGTATGTGTGTACACATCGCTCACTCCTTTCAACATCGTCATATATAAAAAAATCGACAATTTTTAGTTGTGCATGTTTTCAGAATGCCCAGAAAATGTACTATATCCCAGCAAAAGCGGCATATTTTAGACTTAATATTTACCCGCTACAGGGTAGAAAGTGTTGTTTTTGCATTTTGATGAAAAGGTATTGTTTAATTATTTAGTTATTTTTTTTTTATTTTTCAAATGGAGAAAATATCTTCAGTTTTTACCTAAAAAGATGTGTTGCACAGTAAAACTTGAATAAGTGGCTTGAATTTTTTTTAATACTTGATATATATTTTATTCTTAAACTTTAAAAACGATGAAAAATCTATTTTTTTATATATGACATTGTTGAAAGGAGTGAGCGATTAGTGATTAATTAAAAATTAAATATGAAAGGGGGAAAAATACTTGAATCTAAGGAAAATTTATATTCGAGACACCAAAATGCAAGAGAAAACAATTCCAACAGAACTTCAAATATTTGAGAACCAAATACTTCAATAACCTTCCTACAGATACAACGCATATAAAATTAAAGATTATAGTATTCAAAATCTAAAAAAAAGCCTAATATACATGTTCAGTTAAAGAATAAAATATTTCAAGTCCTATACACGCAGAAGTATGATCATGTTATCTTTCTGTAGCATCCATGAATTTTTATGTCATCTTCTAGATATCTTTCGAGGAAGATCCATGGCGATTGCCTGGTTCACAATATAATCAGGTTCTCTGCGTCCTATGTGCCTATACCATCTTAATTACCTTTCCTCTACCTTATTATTGATACCTGTTACATCCAGGCTTCCACGAATGTGAACTCTTCGTTGTGTCTCCAAGGGACACTCCAGCTGACCACCTAAGCATTCGCATTTTAGCAGTTTTTATATTATTTTTTGACATCTCATCAAAGATGAAGAAGAATATGGAAGTCTGGGCATTTACGGGGCTGACGACCGTCATAGGCTGGTTTAAGTGATCACTTTACACACGTGTAACATTCACCAATTCTACCCATTATTGACAACCATACTACTCAAATTCTTGGAAGTTCTATATATATGAACCAATTTAGAAACCATGTTCTTGAATCACTAGATCTTCACTAGAGACATATATTGGTGAGATGTAAAGAAGCTTTTTATTAAGCAGAAACTCTTATATTAGTATGTGAGATCCGAATCCTGGATTATAATCACACACATGAGAAACGCCAGAAAATACCATTTTCATTTTTATTATTAAGCTTATAATTATAATTATGACCAGATAATTTATTTACAACATTTCGAGTGTGTCCAAATACTTGTTCACAAAATCTGGATTATCTCCAATTACAGGAGTTATTTTCATATTATTTTTTGACATCTCATCAAAGATGAAGAAGAATATGGAAGTCTGGGCATTTACGGGGCTGACGAGCGTCATAGGCTGGTTTAAGTGATTAGCAGTTTTTAGTTGCCTAGAGTAGGTGTTGTACACCATTCAGCATTCGGAGCCATATTAATCTTATATTATTTTGAGAAATAAAAACAAAGTCTTTTTATTTCTCAAAATAATATATCAATATGATCCACAAAGTTAATGCTTTTAATATTCAAAATATACTAATCTTAAATTATCTCTCCAATATTATTTATTGACTATCATTTACATCTTTTTTTCTTCTTATTTTTATTAAATTATCACACTATGTTTTTGTGAACAAAAAATAGTTGACAAAGTATTGCACCAACCGCTTAGACAAGCCGGAATAAATTATTTATTATTAATTTATTATTATTGAAAGACCGCTCACTTACTGCGACTATTTTTATACATTACGTACGCCCATAGAGTATTTTTTATGTAAAAAATATCCAAATATAAAAAATATCAGATACTAAATTTTTTCATTAATTGATTCGGCAGTCAATTTATAATCAAATCTATCCACTTTTAATTTAAGTTTTAACAGTGGTATTTACTAAGTAAAACTTAAAAACTGCGGGTATGTATGAAGAGATGCATGAACGTATGTACTTAACTCGGCGGGTATGTATGAGGAGATGCATGAACGTGGAAGAGGCTAAGAATGTTTGCAAGGACAGAGTGGTGTGGCGCTCTATTCTCTCTACCTACCCCTGCGGGGAAGCGGCGAGATGGTTAGTTAGTTAGTTAGTTATTTAAAAACTTGAGTTTTCCAGGGCTTTCGAGCCGGAATTTGGCTGGCTTAAGTGATCACTTTATGCACTTGTAAAACGTTCATCATCCCGCCGATTATTGAACATTTACGTTGATTGTTGAACACTGCATTATTATTTTAACGATTTATATATGCAGTGTTGTGCGATTCCTTTCGTATGTTAGTTGTAATTGCTAATGTCATATTGCAAGCCCCGGAATGACCAAGACTTCCATCTTCTTCCGAATAAAAACGATCGATGCTTCATTATATTAAGTTGAGACACCTTGAGTATAGTATACAAAAAATAATTATAGAGGTTTTGCTAGCATTCAGAAGTTGAAAGGGAGACAGACATATATGTACAGGGTGGCGCAAAATGAATCACCCTAATTTTTGCAAATGACATCGTACGTCAATTATATTTGTCATTTGTGATCAATACAGCTGCAGTATACAAATAAATTCTAGGTGGCGCAAAATTAATCATCCATTTTTTTATATAAAAATGAGTAGTTAAATCTTTTCATTAATCGATTCGGCAGTCACTCTGTGGTAAAATCTATCCATTTTTAATTATTTTTTTACTTAGTACACCTTCAACGTCCCAAGGACCCAACTCTAAAATTTAGAATTAGCTTCACATACGGTGTTTGAAAATGACGCGGAATGCATCGAACCACGTGTCATAATAGGTTTTAAGAGAATGTGGTATTTACTAAATAAAACATTAATTAAAAATTAAAATCTTTATTTGCACATTTACATTTTTTTCTGTCAAGTGGAAAAGATCACATCCGTCAAGTGGCTGCCGCCAGTGTTTATACACATTTGTGCCCGTTTTATCAGTTCGTTTGTAAACTGCAGCTGTCTAGTTCATAAATGTCAAATATAATTGGTGATTAATTTTGCGCCACCCTGTGCATACATAAGATAATTAATGTATATTGATTCTTTAAAAAATCTTTACAGCCTATTAAATTAAAGAATGTCCATAGTACACATGATCACGAAGAAGTCGAGATGTCTTTATACACTTTTTTGCTACGCTTTTTTATATGAGATTTTAAGATACTCAGGTATTGTATTGATTTATATAAATTTACTCGTATATAGCGAGTTTTGTTGGTTCGTTAAAAACATACATCAAAGTTCAATAATTATAAATAATAATATTCACATGTTTTGTGTATTCTAAGAAGATGTACGTCAATGTTAATTTTTATGTCAAACAGAGCTACATGTATGATATATATATATGTATATATATATGTATATATATATATATATATATATATATATATATATATATATATATATATATATATATATATATATATATATATATAAAATTAAACAAAAAAAGAAAATGGAATCCAACCAACTGTTATATACTTGGTTTATCAGGAGATCGTTTTTAAAGTTTAAGAATATAATGAAATGTATCAAAAATAAATATCAAGCCACTTATTGAACTTTTTACTGTGCATTAGATCTTTTAAGGTAAAACCTGGTTTTTTCTCCATTTGAAAAATATTTACCATATTTAAAAAAAATAATTAAACAATACCCCTTCTTCAAAATGCAAAAATAACACTTTCTCACCTGTAGCGGGTAAATATTACATTTAAAACATGCTGCTTTTGCTGGGATATACTTTATTTTCTTGGCATTTCGAAAACACACACAACTGAAAATTGCCGATTTTTGGTTTATGACGTTGTTGGAAGGAGTGAGTGATGTATGAGTAGATGGTCAAGAGTTAATTTTGTACAAAAATTGTAAAAAATGTATTTTTTGGTGTGTATATAAGATGAAATTGTTAATGAAAACACTTGTTTTTACCACTTGAGTTATATGTATTTTAACGACTTACTTCGGAAACTGCAGATGCTTCCATCTTCGGATCTGAATAAAAAGTATTTTCATTTACAATATCATCATGTCTTATTACCACAAAGTTAATGCCGAAACCATAAATAAAATATGTGGAAAAAAAAACTTTAAAAAAATATATAAATAATAAATAGATGATTTGTGTGTGTGCGTTTGTCAGTTATGAAGATAACAAAAAGGGATTTTTATTGTATTTCTTATAAAATATTAAAGGCATTGTGGTAGGGTAATATTCACTCAATATTATTCATTCATCAAACGAGGTATTACACAAAGTGAACGATGAATGATAAGGAGATATTTATTGTAGCTAGGAATAGTATAATCACATCTTTTGAAATCCCTTTCACCAAAATTTAGAACTTTCGTTTGAAAATGCCATAACTAGGCAAAACAATTGTCACAATATTAATTTTTATGTGTTTTTGTTAATAAAATACAACTTAGTAGACTCAAAAAAATTGTGTTTGATTTAAAATTAATGCATAAAAATTCAGAACGTTTGACCATGCCTTGTTAAATATCCCTTTCTACGAATTACAAAATAATAGCAGTTTTCCGTTTATGAATAAATATATTTGCCCGCTCGGGTTTCATCATAGTAGGGAAATGAACATATTTCCTTTTCCATACACATTACTTAGAAATATTACATAATCGTTACGGTATTTTCATCGAATCATTTGTGAGCTAACTAGATCTTTTTTTTATGTATTAATTTTAAACCAAACACAGATTTTTTGAGTCTACTAAGTTAGTAGACTCAAAAAATCTGTGTTTGATTTAAAATTAATACATAAATTAAAATGGAGTTCTACAAATTAAACGCCAAGTCAATAAATAACTAGATCATCTTACTCTCACTGTTTCTAACTACTTGTGGAAGAGCATTCCACGCCATCGGTCCCTCAACAGCAAAGGCTTCACTTCACTTCAGACCCTCACCAGTACCCGATGGTGCATAGGGCACTGCATCATATAAACGCAGTGTTATCTTGGTCGTTAACACATGAAGGAAAGGTGATCAGCCCTCCGCTTCTGATACCAGTCCAGGGTAATATTGAATAAATATTGGAGTGAAAAAATCAGTTAGATTTATTTGAACCTCCCCCTGTGTCTAGCTGTCCATGAAATTCGGAGATTTAAATTAACTTAGAAAAACAAGATATAATTAATTTTAAAGTGAAAAATACAATTATAGAATTTTAACCTCCCTTGGAATCGAACCGGGATATTCAGCATGGTAACCAAATGAGTAGACCACTACGCTATGGAAACAGAAAAGTAGATTTTATTTTTAATTTAAGTTTCATTTAGTAAATACCACTATTTCCTTAAATCTACTGTGACACGTGTTTCGATGCATTCCACATCATTTTCAAACACCGCACGAAAATGATGCAGAATGCAACGAAACACGTATCACAATAGCTTTTAAGAAATAGTGGTATTTACTTAGTAAAACTTAAATTAAAAATGGATAGATTTTTACCACAATGTGACTGCCGTATCAATTAATTAAAGTAGATTTTAATTGTATTTATTTATATTAAATTCATTATTGAGTATATGAGGTCGACTTATAGTAATTGAAAATTAGATCAATTTTCGCTTCCGGTAACTAATATTGAACGAGGCACTTCCGTAAAAAAATATTTCACTTCATTATTCCCAATGTTCGCCTTTATACTCGCTTATATTGCCAATGAACAGTTCGTATTTTTGTCAGTTCACAATACAGATTCACACAATGTCATCCAATTCACATTAAATTAATAAATTACAGCTCAAACTGCTTTTGAAATTTGGTCATTTTTCACACAAGCACACATATATTTGTATACAGATATTGAATTATTTTTTTTCAAATTAATATGTTTATGTTAATATGAAAATCGTTTTAACAATATTCAAATTACATTTCTGACATCTCAACATGGAAGAAGAATATGGAAGTCTTTGGTATTTACAGGGCTTATGACCTGTCATCCGCAGGTTAAGTGATCACTTTATACACGTGCAATATTCACCATTTACCCGTGATTGACAACCTCACTACTCAAGTTTTTTAACTCTTAAATATATTGATCAATATATCTAATAGTTTCGAAAATTTCAGTAGTGTGGTTGGAATGTTGCACGTGTGTAAAGTAATTTCTTAACCAGCGTATGACAGGTCTTAAGCCCCATAATTATCCAGACTTCCATATTCTTCTTAATCTATGTCGAGACGTAAAAAAGGATCGATGATATTAATGATATTTTGACTATAACATTTGTTTTATATTTTCCTGGATTGTTCACATTACTTTGAAGTGAAATCCCAAACGTACATATTCACTATGCGACCGGCAGTATATTTTTTTAAGAATATATACATATATATAAATATTAGAATTTGGCTAGAATGTTACGGTCAATGGAGAGCGCTACAGGACCATGATTACTGACTTCTTCGTGTCTCAGTTGAATGGCATTGATGCGACAGAGCTGTGGTTTCAACAAAATGGCGCAACATGCCACACGTCGGGTTCCACCATCAATTTATTGCGGGAAATTTGAATTCGTATACCTCTTAAAAACACCATACAATATTGGTACCGATAGGAGTGAGAAAAGGAATATCGTATTGATAGAAGAGGGAAGAAAATAGTCACAAATCGATAGTGGTTATGAATTTATTACAACTTTCTTTAAAGTGCTTCATGAAGTGTGCTTGTAATATGGTTATATTATTAAACGGACTGATCGTCTGTGATTATATATTGCAAAATGTTTAGCAGAAAAATATATATAATGCATACTAGCAATCGATTAAATAACTGCATTATTATGTAAGTACTTAGGCATTTCCGTATCTTGGACTAAATAGTAAATAACATTTCAAAACATGCTAAAACATGCTAAAATACTTCAGTTAAAAAGCTTTCATTTATTGACCCTACAGTCGCATTGTGGTAACATCTATCCGTTTTTAATTTTATTTTTTTTGTTTGTTTTTATCTTACATGATATTCGTTTGAAAATGCCATAACTGGGCGAAATAATTGTGATTTTCTTTAATGTGTTTTTTAACAAAAAAAAACTACAATTTAGTAGACCCAAAAAAATTAGTGTATGATTTTAACATTTAAAATATAAATTAAAATAGAATTCTACAAATTAAACGTCAAATCTATTAATAAGTTTTACATGTTAAATTCCACTATCTCTTAAAATCTATTGCGACATCTATTTCGATGCATTTGTTTTAAAATACCGTAGATTTTAAGAAATAGTGGTCTTTACCAAGTAAAACTTTAATGAAAATCAATAAAAAACCTCCAGAAATTACATTATTAAAAACAAGGTTTTTTTCATGCAACGCGATGGAACGGCGCGGCGTTCTGGCACCTTTATTCACGGATTTTTATTTATATTTTAATTTATTTTAAAAAATCAATAAGATTAAACAATGTTTGTGCTTACGTAATTACAACCTATTATATATTTATATAATTCGTCAAAATTATAAAATATGGTATCGTAATGAATAATCAAATGATATTTGTATACTTATATGTATTTTCTTTAGTAAACAGCTTGAAATGAAGTGAGTTCCGGAACCTTTTGTGTTTTAAAATAACACAAAGACAAATAAAATCAATAAAATATGGATTGCTACGTACATTTACGAAGCAAATTGCGAAACTCCAGATATCACTGTTTTGAACTGAGTAAGAACTGTCACTTTTTCTATTAGATATGTAACTTGATTCAACACTTTTGTTATTTTTTTGTTGTGAAAATGTACCACTTTTACCGAGTTCGGCGACTTTCGGGTGTTTCCGTCGCTCTTCGGCGATACGAGCTACACGACGGTCGACCAAGAACTGAAAAGGAAAGAATACGAGAGCCAAGGAACCGATTCCGATCCAAACGAGGCAGGTGTCCGATTATGATGAACAAATTGTGCTTTACTACATAGAAACCATCGAAACGTCAAGCAATCTCTCCACCCTTTGTAAAAAGGTACCGAACCATCCGACTAGCATTGCAACAATCTCATACATATGAGATATAACTTTTGAAAGAGCTTATCCTTTATTTTTTAAATGACCGGCTCAATGCTGTTCAGTTAAACATTTTTCTTGATCTGTTCGCTTAAACATTCCTCAGTCTTGTGGAAGGAAAAAGGTAATAGAGTAAAAAAAATATTTTATTAATATGGTCCGACATTTTTTAATGATATCGTGTTTTTGACTCTTTTAAGTAGATTTTTCCGATGCATCATTATTCGAAGGTAAAAAATAATGGAGATAATAGAGAAAACCACGGATTTGCATTGAGAATTAAAATATTATATGTTAAACCATGTTAATTGAGTGCTTTTGCAAAGATTATGGTATACATATGTATACATATATTTTAAAATAATAATGATAAATGAACAAGTTTTCAATGTAAAATACATCATAATACATGTATGTACACATGTAACTAACTAACCATCACGCCGCTTATCCGCAGGGGTAGGCAGAGAGAATAGAACGCCACACCACTGTTATTGCAAACATTGTTCGCGTCCTCCGCCTTCATGCATCTCCTCATACATACCGGCCGATTATTTCAACTCCTAACCTGACCGCTTTCAAGTATTTAGCATACCTGATCGTGCCAAGTTTTTATCGATCTTCCTCTGCTCCTTTTTCCGACTACATTCGCCTCATAAATTTGTTTTACCGTTCTTTCCTTACTCATTCCTTCCACGTATCCAAACCATCTCAACACACCAATATTATCGATAATACTTATCTCAACTTTGCATTCCTTCCGTATTTCACCATTCGAACATCTATCATACATCGTTTTACCGCACATTCTTCTGAGAGATCGCATTTCGACTGCATTCGGTCTACTTTCATCCTTCTTTTGACAACATGCTTCAATCCATACATTAGGGTTGAAACCAAAGATCTCCTGGCTCCAGAATATACGAAATTGGACGGGGATCAGGACCCTGTTTAGAGCTGCCCAAGACAAGGACAATAACTCTCATGTGATAGTCGTCATCAGGATGGCCTCACATGACACAAACAGAAGAAGAAAATATTATTCCAAATGCATAAATCCCAAATATTGAATATGACCCGAACAAGTACAGATTCGCGAGTTGGTATTGTAGAAGTTTTGGTGCTAGCGCTACCCATAATCACTTTCACTATTACTATACCCGCAACATGATCAGCTGTACACATTACGAGAGAGTATGTAGTATTTCTGTGTGTAATACGGGGTGACCAAACGTTCACCTTTAGCTGGTACATCTTTTTTTTTTTTTTTTTTTTTCTTAAGTTAGCTTATATTAAAACTAATATAAGCTATTATATACATTTACATCATCTTTATATATTTACATTTCCTTACAGTAACTTAGACATTTATTTTTAAATTCTTTCAGACACTTTTCATTCTTCATACATTCAGGCATCTCATCATACATTTTTAAACCCTTATACATTAGCATTCTTTTCTTTTGATATATTAAATATTTTGAAGATAAAATTATTTAATGCGTTTCTGCAACTTGGTCTATTTTTATGTATTAATTTTTAAATTAAATAACTTAATAATTAATAAGTTATTTATATTAATTTTTATGTGTTTTTTTTTTAATAAAATGCAACTTAGTAGACTCGAGAAATCTGTGTTTGATTTAAAAATTGATACATAGATTAAAATGGAGTTCTACAAATTAAACGCCAAATCAATAAATAAAATAACCCGTTTTATTTGCGAAACAAATAATGTTGTATAATATTCTCAAAAATTTTAATATTGAAAGCATGTACTTTGTGGTTAGTCGTTTTTACATATGAATAATAATAATAATAATAAAACCTTTTTCCGCACCCGAATGGTGCATAGGGCACTGTGTCATATAAACGCAGTGTTATCTTGATCGTTTTACACATGAAGGAAAGGTGATCAGCCCTCCGCTTCAGGTACCAGTCCATGGTAATATTTAATAAATAATACAGTGAAAAAAACATTTATTTTTATTTAACCATCCTTGGGAATCGAACCCGGGACCTCCAGAACGGTAGCCGAGCGTGCTAACCATTACACTATGGAGGCGGACATATGAATACATAAAAAAATAAGGCTAAATTCGACCTGTGATTGATTAGTTCAAGTGATCAAGTGATCACCTTACACACTGTGTAACATTCATCAATCCAACCAAGATTAACAATCATTTTATTTAATTGCGAAAAGTTTGTAAATTTATTTATGTTTCCAGTATTAACTTAATTTGGAATTTTATTTTCAGGTTAAAATTTAAATAATTTAATGGTTCTCTGTATATTAATTTTAATAAATCAATCTGTTTTCTCATTATGATTAATAATGATTTACTAACGTTTGGAAATAATGATTGGAAATTTGGAAATTTGTATTTTTTCAATAATTTCAGGTAACCACGTACTTGAAGGTGTAGATGTTACGCACGACCCTACATAATTCGTTTGATATTATATACGTGCTTAGTAATTTATTTACTCATGAAAACAATAATCGTTTTTTTAAATAATTTATGGTCACCACATAGCTACATACAACTCTAGATATTATGCACGTACCTACATAATATGTTTGATATTATGTAGGTGCCTGCATTATGATGTACTTAATCAAGGAGAAAATAATCGGAAAATTGTTCATTTATTATTAGAAATAAACCAATATTTTTAGCTTTTCCACTTTTTTTTATTTGACCAGCGACCGGGTTTCGTCGTTACCGACATCATCAGACTGGTTTTAATCTAATAATAAAAATATAATATTGGTTTTAAATAAAAATAATAATAATATATAAAAATAAAAATAATAATAAAAATAAAAATATTGGTTTTAATCTAATAATATATTAAAAATGCAATTCCATCACGAAGTGTCAGTGGATAATATAAATCTATTATGGAAAATTGTTCATTTAAAAAAATAAAAATAAAATGTGGTCACCACATTGCTACAGGTGTTGATGTTATGCACGTACCCACATATTATGTGGTATTTATGTAGGCGAAGCTTCTTTCGAGCAAACTATGTATTACCTGAGCCTTATACCCAGCTGTTATGATAGTAGATATTACTTTCTGCAAATTGGAGGGCATTGTTACCCGAAAGTACTTTCTCGACTAACAATTGTGAAAATTAATTTGTTTACGCAAAGTCACACCCGTAGTATGAAAGTTAAAATGTCATTAAGGTGAGAAAGCTACATTTGCAGAGTATATTTTGATAACGTGCGATTTAAACACTATTACAGTAATTAAGGAAATTATTTTGTTGGATTTTTTAATTTTAAATAAAGGATACGCACAGTAAAAAAGGTAGATAGCGTTACTTTCCACAGCGAGATTTCTAGTCATCATCCTAAATACATGTTAATATTTTTAAAATTTTTGACATTATTTTCAAACACCGCATGCGGAATGCATCGAAACACGTGTCACAAAGATTTTTTTTTTAAAAGTGGAATGTACCAAGTAACACTCAAATAAAATATAGAAAGATAGCATAAAGTCTTATTTTTTGACATCTCTTCAAATATGAAGAAGAATATTTACATAGCTGGGCAATTACATGGCTGACGACCGTCATAGGCTGGTTTAAGTCACTTTACACACGTGTAACATTCACCAATTCTACCCGTTATTAATTTATTATTAGATTAAAACCAATATTTTTAGCTTTTCCACTTTTTTATTTGACCAGCGACCGGGTTTCGTCGTTACCGACATCATTAGACTGGTGAGAGGCTATACAAATTGTTATGTTATATATAAAAGAAGGCAGGAGTTGATAACCATGATTTGATATAATTTTATGAGAAATTAATTTAATTTGAGTGAATTTAAGTATTGTATGATATTTAAAAAAAAAAATTATAAAGGTTTTTTTGTATTGAAAGCACGATTTTATATAAAATCTTGCTTTCAATACAAAAAAACCTTTATAAAAAAATATTTTAAATATCATACAATACTTAAATTCACTCAAATTAAATTAATTTCTCATAAAATTATATCAAATCATGGTTATCAACTCCTGCCTTATTTTATATATAACATAACAATTTGTATAGCCTCTCACCAGTCTGATGATGTCGGTAACGACGAAACCCAGTCGCTGGTCAAATAAATAAAAAAGTGGAAAAGCTAAAAATATTGGTTTTAATCTAATAATAAATTAAAAATGCAATTCCATCACCAAGTGTCAGTGGATAATATAAATCTACCCATTATTGACAATTACATAACACAGTACTTAAATTCTTGGAAGTTCTATTCTGAACCAATTTTGAAACATTGTTCTTGAATCAGTAGAACTTCATTATAGACGTCCATTGGTGAGAATACAGATTTGTGTACAAGTATTTGGACACACTCAAAATGATGTTAGCATAAAGTCATTGCCGAAGTAATTAATGAGACTTTAAATCTGTTATCACTAATGATACAAATAATAATAATAAAACCCTTATCTACACCCCAATGATGCATAGGGCACTGTGTCATATAAACGCAGTGTTATCTTGATCGTTTACACATGAAGGAAAGGTGATCAGGCCTCCGCTTCAGGTACCAGTCCATGGTAGTATTGAATAAATATTACAGTGAATAAATCACTTATATTTATTTTACCCCCCTTGGGAATCGAACCCGGGACCTCCAGAATGATATAAAACAAAATTCTCATCCTAGTACGAAAACTTCCTTGTAATGAACTTTACGAGAACTTATCTTTATTTATCTCACGATCACAAATCCATTTTTAAGATGTAAGTTGTTTTATGGTTTAAAGATGTATTATTTAGCAACTCATTACATATTCCAGACGAGTAGCAACACTCTACCAGAGACGTTATTTCGGGATGTAATACAATTTACATACCTACAGTTCAATCACTACAGTAAAAATGTTAAAAAAAATATATCTTGTGTGATGGTATATATATATATATATATATATATATATATATATATATATATATATATATATATATATATATATATATATATATAAATATATATATATATATATATATATATTTATACATATAAATGCATATATATATATATATATATATATATATATATATATATATATATATATATATATATATATATATATATATATATATATATATATATATATATATATATATATATATATATATACACACACACATATAAAATATAAATTTACTTGTGTTCCCAAACTCAGGAATGCATCGCATACGACTATTTTTCCTTATCTATGTAGAATTCCCGTGGCTTCTTGGGTCATTATATATATATACATAATATTCTCAATATTATTAATATTTAAAGCATTTACTTTGTGGTTAGTCATTTTTAATTATTTTTTACTTATTTTATTTTTTTTTACAAAAATGTTAATAAAATTAGTATATAACCACTCACCGAGATTTTTACGTCAACCGGTTTCGAGACGTACCCGTCTCTTCGTCAGGACAATCACTAACACAGCATGCAAACAATACTACCCTTCACCACCATAGCACCATTTACACACTCATATATATATATATATATATATATATATATATATATATATATATATATATATATATATATATATATATATATATATATATATATATATATATATATATATATATATATATATATATATATATATATATATATATATATATATATATATATATATATATATATATATATATATATATATATATATATATATATATATATATATATATATATATATATATATATATATATATAACGTGGTAATATTTTTCTTTTGTAAATTGGGTATAAATAATATGTAAAGTGGGTGTATAATAATAAAATAAACAATGTGTTGCTTTGTAATTAAAGAAACGACAATAAAAGTTTATTCTAAATTAATCTTTATAATAATTTTTATATCTATCTATCTATCTATCTGATTCTGACAGTTAATAATATTATCGGAAGTCTTTTGTTTTATTCTGAGCGACGCATGCGACATCTGGTGGTAGAACTGTTTTATGTAGGTACTATTTGTAAGTACTTAATAAAATGTATAGGTAGGTACCTAGTTATTTTATTACATCTCCCCCCTTGGGGATGAAAATTCACAGTAAAATTTTCACTCGTCCTCCGTATCATCTTCTTGTAGTGTAGGGACTGGTATAAGCTTAGTGATATGATAAAGTTTTTTTTTCTTTTTTCCGTTCTTTTTTTTCCTTTCTTTTTTTTGTATTTTTTTTTCTTCTTGACCCTTTTAAAGTAGACACAGTTTTTTTTCAATCCATTTGTTTTTATCTTTTGAATTCCTTCATTTTTATTCTGACCTCTTAAAGTATCTTCTAATCTAACCAAATTTACAACTTTTAATTGTTCATCTGCATTTTCATTCGAGTTTAATACTGGATTCCTGCTTAGACAATCTACTTCTAAATTCTTCTTTCCGGGAGAATATTTTATTTTATCTTTCGTAGAAGTTTTTTTCTACTTTATTTTTATTTTCACTTTTCAAGCACTGTTTCTGTGTTATTTGTATGTCTTCATTTTTATTCTGATCTTTTAAAATATCTTCTAATTTAACCAAATTTACAACTTTTAATTGTTCATTTGCATTTTCCTTCGATTCTAATACTGGATTCCTGCTTACACAATCTGCTTCGAAATTCTTCTTTTCTGGAGTATATTTTATTTTATATTTTGTAGAAATTTTTTTCACATGATTTTTATTTTTAATTTTATCACTAGTTCTTAAATTTCCACGTCTTCTTTGATTATCTTCTAATCGTTTTCTTTGATCATCTTCTAATTTTTCTCTCTCACTCCGAACATATTGTAGTAATTGTTTTAATACATCTAATGTTTCATAATCCATTTCCAATTAACAAAATTGTCGTTTTATAACGTGGTAATATTTTTCTTTTGTAAATTGGGTATAAATAATATGTAAAGTGGGTGTATAATAATAAAATAAACAATGTGTTGCTTTGTAATTAAAGAAACGACAATAAAAGTTTATTCTTAATTAATCTTTATAATAATTTTTATATCTATCTATCTATCTATCTGATTCTGACAGTTGATAATATTATCGGAAGTCTTTTGTTTTATTCTGAGCGACGCATGCGACATCTGGTGGTAGAACTGTTTTATGTAGGTACTATTTGTAAGTACTTAATAAAATGTATAGGTAGGTACCTAGTTATTTTATTACATATATATATATATATATATATATATATATATATATATATATATATATATATATATATATATATATATATATATATATATATATATATATATATATATATATATATATATATATATATATATATATATATATATATATATATATATATATATATATATATATATATATATATATATATATATATATATATATATATATATATATATATATATATATATATATGAAACAGTCCTGGAAACGCTTCATTTTGTGATGTCTTTCAGCTCCTTTATCGCATGCCTTAATCTCGGGAATTGTCTCAAACCTTCTTCATTTCAAAGGTCTTTTGAGTTTGGGGAACAAGATGAAGTCAGAAGGAGCGAGATCAGGTTAGTAGGGTGGGTGGGGAAGAACAGTGATCGAGTGTTTGGCCAAAAACACGCTTTTTCTGATGAATTTTGAAACCTGATTGGGCTGAAGCTGATGAAACAACGCTCCATGAACCATCTCAGAATCTCTTCATGAGTTGTTATTCATCATTCCAAAAACATTTACTACTAATAATCTATCTGATGACAGGGACGAAAGATAAAAGTGGAATATAAACACAATCCTTCGAAGATAAAATGCAATATTTACGTTTTGACCAACATTCAAAAATATTTCACATACTGATAATCATGTAAAAGGAAAAAAATGAGATCGGGAATCGAAAAAGAACTGAAAACTGTAAATATTTCAGGATCCTAAAATGGAAATCACAAAGTTAGTGCATCAAATGTAAATTATATTTTAAAAAAAATACATTAACTTCTCTTATGAACATTTGAAAATTTGAAATTAAAATTGTTTATTTCTATTTTACTGATATATTTTATTTATACATTAGTCACTAACTTCGTTATGTAAAAAAATGTACGTTCTTAAGTGGAAATTTCTGAGGAAAAAACTAGTTTTATTTGTTTTTTTACTCAGTGTGTTTATAGTACCTACTACGCGTATCAAATAAACGATAAAACAGCACAAAATTTGACGCTCGCTACAAATGACGCACTTTCATGTCTGAACATTCGGCGTTTAGTGACTCGATGACGTCACCGTGAAGGATTAATTAAGAAGTAGTTAAGGAGTTAAAAAAATATATAAAAAAAATATTTCCATATATATATTTTTGAAAACAAAACAAAAAATATCCAATATACTTAAACAGACATGTGACCTCTCCGGTGGGTCCGGTGGAATAAATCCTGTGTTTGCGAATATCCCGTTAATGTTTTTCATCAATAAAGTTGAAATTACTATTTTTAAAACATTTTGAGTGTGTCCAAATACTTGTTCACAAAATCTGGATTATCTCCAATTACAGGAAATAACAAGGATTCTAAACTGGTTCATATATATAGAACTTCCAAGAATTTGAGTACTGTAGTATGGTTGTCAATAATGGGTAGAATTGGTGAATGTTACACGTGTGTAAAGTGATCACTTAAACCAGCCTATGACGGTCGTCAGCCCCGTAAATGCCCAGACTTCCATATTCTTCTTCATCTTTGATGAGATGTTAAAAAATAATACTATTTTTAATGTCATATGTGTTTTTAAGATTCAGATAAAATATTGTTTTTTTGACAATATTTTTCAATATGTTTTCCTGTAAATATTATATAAGTAAACGACTCGTTAGTATTTGCTTGGCATAAAATTTATCTGCAGTGCAAAGTTTGAATCTTTTGGTATGATATATGGTATGCGCATGTGAGAAGAATGGAACAATCTAGACTCCCCCACATTGCACTGTACGGCCAACCCCAAGGTATACGACTCCCGGGCAGACCACTATAGTGATGGATCGACAGCTGGGACAGCGACATGGCAAGGTAAATCCCTCTTTAAAAAAGGTCACAAGAGCTACACACCAAGCAGAAAAAGAGAGAAGAAGAATAAGAAATTCTTGATATTTTTATGAGTTCATTGCATATTTGCCTTTGTGATAAAAAAAATTGACAATTGTGATGGTATGGGCATATATGTAGGTCCTATAGGACGCAGAGAACACAAACATGTAGTTAACCAGACAATAGAAGTGGATCTTCCTCGAAAGTTATCTAGAGGAAGACCGAGGAATTCATGGATGCTGCAGAAAGATAACATGATTCCAAGGCATGGCCTAGGTGACGATGTCCAGGACAGAAGGACATATAACCTGAGGACGAGGAGAGCTGACCCCAGCAGTCTAGTCTACAAGGACAATAAGCTGGGATTTGTTTTGACAATAAGTTTTGCGCAAAAAACCATTTCATTCCTTGTGCCAAAGATATATAATTTGCTGACCGTAACCATTAAGAATTCCAGTAGTGATCATGTCTTTAAGAACAGTGTCCGTCGATGGTTGCTTCTCGTTGTAAGGGACAAGGTAGAAAGTGAATTAATTAAAGTCCAGGTGTAATTATTTTTATTGTAAACCCTTTATACTGTACATTGTTATTGTACATATTGTATGTAATGTATAAAATCTAATAATTAAAAAAATTATATTATTTTTTGACATCTCATCAAAGATGAAGAAGAATATGGAAGTCTGGGCATTTACGGGGCTGACGACCGTCATCGGCTGGTTTAAGTGATCACTTTACACACGTGTAACATTCACCAATTCTACCCATTATTGACAACCACACTACTCAAATTCTTGGAAGTTCTATGTATATATATGAACCAATTTAGAAACCTTGTTATATTCTTCTTCATCTTTGATGAGATGTCAAAAAATAATACGAAAATAACTCCTGTAATTGGAGATAATCCAGATTTTGTGAACAAGTATTTGGACATACTCAAAATGTTGTAAAAAAAATGATAATAAAAAAATCATATTAACGTGTAAGTATTTCAGCTCAACACAGGCCATGCCCAAAGAGCCGTAAAACATATAGTAAAAAACAAAAACAAAAAATTGTATCCATGAAATAAATAAATTTAGTCAGGAAAAAGAAGATCGCATATTTGTCTTAATGCAATTTACTAAAGACAAATCTAAAGTTAAATGCATTGTAAGGCAAATGAGGAAAAGAATAATAAAAATGTGCGAAATTTATCTGCTTGTCAAAGCTTTGCCACATTGTTTAAATATTAAGTGACAAATTGCATTGGGTATTGACTGACGACATTTCTTGGAAAACTGAAGGCCTTAAATCATTCAACTTTTAAGGAAATCGCGAACGGATATGAAACGCAACGAAAAAATGACTCGGTTTGCAAAGATATTATAGTTTCCGCGAAGAAGAGAACAGAAAATATAGACTTTAAACTCAGATGAAGGAAGGGAAGATGTTTCCTTGTTCAACTAAATGTGTGCAAAATACAGTGAGTAGTAGTAGTAGTAGTAGTAGCATATATACCAGTTCCAAAAGTTAATACAAAAAGGATGTTCAATACGACGTCAAGATGTGTCGGGTTGTGGTCCCGTGGTTAGTGTCGCGGACTCTCGAGTCGGAGTTTCTCGGTGCGAACCCACTCTACCACAATTTTATACCTATTTCCAATAATGACCCGCTTAGATTCACAGAAACAATAAGAAATTAAAGTATTATATTATATTTTTGTTAATAATAAAAACACAAATATTTCTTTTTTTATAAATAACAGGCAGATTGGTGAACGTTACACAACCGTATAAAGTGATCAATTAATTACAGTCCGTCCACACTTACCGAGAAAAACGTCTAAAAAGACCCTGGCTATTATGCGAACAGTTAAAGTTCCGGTATTGTCATTTCGATTTCCGGTTTGCGAGGAACCCGATCGGTTTTGTCAACGCATCTATTTTAAATGGGTTTAAAGGAAGTGTAGTTACTTTTAATGCTGACTATATTGTCATTCTTCTTCCTATGGTCCCCCCGACGTTGGCAATCACTCTGGAGAAGGGTTCTCTATCTTGGACCTGGAACAGCTTCCCCACATGTCGCATCCAAACTCCGTTCAAGAACGTCTTATATCAAAAACCGTCAATTTTCAGTTGTGCATGTTTTTGGAATCCTCAGAAAATGTACTATATCCCAGCAAAAGAGGCGTATTTTTAACTTAATATTTACCCGCTACAGGGCAGAAAGTGTTGTTTTTATATATTGAAGAAAAGGTATTGATCAATAATTTTTTTTAATGTACTAAATATTTTTAAATGGAGAAAAAACCTTCAGGTTTTATCTAAAAAGATTTGTTGTACATTTAAAAGTTCAATAAGTGGCTTGATATTTATTTTTAATACATATTTTTAATTTTAATATTATGTTTTTAAACATTAAAAACATTCTCCTGAAAAAATCAAGTTTTTTGATTTATGACGTTCTTGAAAGGAGTGAGCGAGATGTCAAAGATTGGACTACATGACTCCCCAGTGTGCAGATTTTGTATGGAGGATAACGAAACACCAATCCACATTCTCTACAATTGTGACGCACTCGCAAACGAAGTCACATCCTTGGAGGACCTCTACTGGACTCCGAGAAGGTGAAGCTTTTTTTTAGACAAAAACACTCCATTTTGAATTACCTAACGTCCAAGTCACTCTGAAATCTAGCTACGGCTTATGCAACACCGCTTATCATGACCCTACTCAGGCTTCAACTTTTTAAGTTTCATAGCCTATGTCCACTCGTGAGTGGATTTATTCTTTATGTTTAAAGTTACTATAATTTTATTTATTGTTTCGGCATTAACTTTGTGGTAAGACATGTTACAATAATTAAAGAAAACACTTCGTTTTTTACCACTTGAGTTTAATTATAGACTACATGTTTCAGAAGCTAAACTTCCATCATTCAGGTCTGTATAATAATAATATTATAATAATATTGTATATTATACAGACATTATTGTATATTATTGTATATGTCTGTATAATATTGTATATTATACAGACCTGAATGATGGAAGTTTAGCTTCTGAAACATGTAGTCTATAATTAAACTCAAGTGGTAAAAAACGAAGTGTTTTCTTTAATTATTACTATAATTTCATGTAATTCAAGAGTGAAAATTCTAGGAGAAGGTGAAGCTCTTACCACCAAGACAGGTCGTAAGCTAGAAGGGTTAGAAGAATATGCGGATAGGAGGAAAGGGGCAAAATTTGGTCTATAATGTATTTTAGGGAATTTTCGTGACAAGGTCAAATATTAACGGAATGTCTGAATACGGATAATAGTCATAGGCTTATAAATGTAATTAATTAATGAAGTGTAATTTAACAAATAAACAAGGTAGGAGCAGTCTGAAAGAAGACGTACTTTGCTATTAATTACGATATTATATAAATACCGATCGATTATGTGTAATTAATAGTTTGCTATAGGTTTAATAGTCCATATATATTACTGCTTGACCTTCCGCCTGCACGGAGAGGTCACCTGGAATTTCCTGTTGTCAAGCCATACTATGCATCGAGATTAAACGTAAATGACGATCTTTTTGCCAAGATGCAAGTTGTACTTTAGAATTCAAAGTTTAGATTAAATGCCCCGTAGATGCCCAGACTTCTATATTCTTCTTTATGTATGTTGAGATGTCAAAAAAACAATTTACTACTTTTATTTTGTAATTAGCATGAAAATACCTGATCCTTATGCACTTGGCATAGCTGAATTCAGAAACGAAAGTAAAAAAATGTAGCACGTCAGATTTTTTCAACTCAGCGTCGCTACAACGCATGTCGGAGATAATTTGGTCCATGTAGGTTACGACCCAGCGTCTTCTGTAGTTTGTGCCTTCGCAAATGCCCTACGCAATCATATGAAGCCATTTTGACTTTATTAAATACAATATAACTTCCAATACGTTTTTTGTAACGTCCGATTTGATTTTTAGGCGTTCAATTTGGTTTGTTAAACGTCCAATTTGAAAAACCAGTATCACAACATAAGATACAAATAGTGTAACTATGTTATGGTCGAAAAGTGAACGACCGCGACCCTGTTTCGGCGGTGACCTTCTGTGTGACACTAGAACAGAACAAAAAATATTGAAAACTCATTCATAATAACCAAGTGTAATGACGTGTCCCTCGAGGTACGAAAACCCGTATTTTATTTCTATTTTACCCGGGCTTATGACCTGGCATAATCCGGGCGGGATAATCGATATACCGCAACTTAATTGATTTTTTTTTTACTTAAAATACTGTAAAATAAAAACTTTTTTTAAAACAATAAAAAAACGAATAAATCTATAAAGATGAACATTTTATTTTCATATATTATAGAAAAAAAAGAAGAATTGTTTTTGAAAGTTTTTTGATATGTGACGTTGTTGAAAGGAGTGAGCGATATGTTATTTTGATCCGGGGTTACATTGAATAAATATTAGAGTTATTATATGCACACACACACACATATATATATATATATATATATATATATATATATATATATATATATATATATATATATATATATATATATATATATATATATATATATATATATATATATATATATATATATATATATTGCACTTTGGAATGTCCTTTTATTCAGCATTACATAGTCATTTTACTCATTTTAACTGTTTCCTGCTTTATTTAAATAATCAAGTCACCATTACTTGCCAATAAATGTAGGTCAGTGTATCTATATCGACTTCTTTGATTAGCAAACGTAACGATGATACATCACATAACTGATTTTATTTTATTTCGGAAATAGCATCGCTTCAGCGACTTCGTAGTAACTACTGTAGGACTTGGCTATAACGCACATTCGGATATACAGAAGGTTAATTTTGCCATTTTTGTTTTAAGCCGTCCAAAACTAACTAACTCACCATGACACCGCTTAGGCAGAGAGCATGGAACGCCACACAGCTCTGTATTTGTAAACATTCTTAACATTCATTGATATACAGAGGGTTTTTTATTGCCATTTTTGTTTCTAGCCGTCCAAAACTACTAACTAACAAACTAACCATCACGCCGCTTTCCCGCAGGGGTAGGCAGAGATAATAGAACGCCACACCACTGTGTCTTGTAATCATTCTTAGCCTCTTCCACATTAATGGATATACAGAGGGTCTTTTTTGCCATTTTTATTTTCAGGCGTCCAAATCTAACTAACTAACTAACCATTACACCGCTTACCCGCAAGGGTAGGCAGAGATAATGGGTACACCACACCATTTTGTCCTTGTAGACATTATTCGCCTCTTCCACATTCATGCAACTCTTTGTACATGCCCGCCGATCATTTCATTCGGCTCTCGGGAGGCATGTGGAGTACGTGGCCAAGCCAACTGAATCGCCTTTTCTTGACGACAGTCGTGACCAAGATTTGCTGCGTCCTGCGCCTTATCTCTTCATTCCTCACAAAGTCAAACTAGCTAGTGTTAGTTATTTTTCACAGATGTTTTCATCTTCTGGTGCAAATTAAAACTAACGAACAAAAATATATTTAGGTGTATATATAGGTTAAAAAATATAGGGAGGGGGGTTAATAATAGTGACGTATTTTGAAACAGTATATTATTAATTAATGTTTTATCTGAATTTAAATTTTTATGTATTTCTAAATTTTCTAAATTATTAATGACTAAATAAAAATAAATTTCATTAAAGTGGTATATTCAAGTGTTTAATTTTAATAAAATAATCATGTCATTCCACAAAGTTAATGCCGAATCAATAAATAATATGTCCGCCTCTGTAGTGTAATGGTCAGCACGCTCGGCTACCGTTCTGGAGGTCCCGGGTTCGATTCCCAAGGGGGGTAAAATAAATATTAGTGATTTTTTCACTGTCATATTTATTCAATATTACCCTGGACTGGTACCTGAAGCGGAGGGCTGATCACCTTTCCTTCATGTGTAAAACGATCAAAATTACACTGCGTCTATGACGCAGTGCCCTATGCACCATTGGGGTGCGGATAAGGGTTTTATTATTATTATTAATGTTATTTATTCTTTCTTTTAAGCTTTTGAGAAGAACAAAGCCCCGTTTTCTGGCAAATAATGACGTCATCGCGAAACAAGAGAAGTCGATAAATGTTCAGTTCGCAATGGCATCCAATTGCATACAAAAATTGCAATCTCGTTGCAACACTGTTCCATTGCGTGTACACACGACTTGCGTGTAATTACTTACGCGTGTGTATGTGACTCGTGGGTGCATGTATGTGCCTTCAGACACTCGTGTGTTATTGCATTATGTTTGGAGACATGGCAAGTGTTGTATACATATACAAGTTAATTCATCATACTTGCAGAAGCTGGTTACCTCAAGACTGGGTGACCATGTTAACAAAATCACTGGGACAATTTGTTATCAATTATTAGAGTATATAAGAAAGGAGAGATTAGAAGAAAGACGTCGTATCGCCATAGCCAAAAGTGCCGTGTCTAAGGTAGACAACATCTGGAATAACCGGGGTGTGAGTAACAACACCAAGATAAAGCTTGTGAGGAGTTTGGTCCACTCCATTTTCTCAATGCTGCTGAAACATGGACCATAAAAACAGCAGAAAGGAGGAAATTGACGCTTTCGAAATGTGGTGTTGGAGGCGCTTGCTCCTAATTCCATAGATAGCTAGACGCACCAACGATTCCATTCGGCCGAGCGTACTGACCATTACACTACGGAATCGGGTTATTTATTTCCACATATCGCTCACTCCTTTCAAAAACGTCATATATCAAAAATCGTCAATTTTCAGTTGTGCGTGTTTTTGGAATACCCAGAAAATGTACTATATCCCAGCAAAAGAGGCATTTTTTTAAACTTAATATTTACCCGCTTCAGGGCAGAAAATGTTGTTTTTACATTTTGAAGAAAAGGTATTGTTTAATATTTTTTTAAATGTACTAAATATTTTTCAAATGTAGAAAAAACTTTTAGGTTTTTCGTAAAAAGATCTGTTGCACAGTAAAAAGTTCAATAAGTGGCTTGATATTTATTTTTTGGCTTGATATTTTTAATACATTTTGTTATATTTTTAAACTTTAAAAACATTCTCCTGAAAAAAAAAGTTTTTTGATTTACGACGTTCTTGAAAGGAGTGAGCGATATATGTCCACGAAGAGTTGAGTGCGTGGTCACCCTGGGCGGCGATGGTGTGCACACGGAAAGTAACACTACGTGACGTAACGTCACGCAGTTTGGGCGACCTGAAGTGTACCAGGCCTTACGTCATGATGGCTCTTAGTATCAAAGTGCTGTGGAGCTTAGTAGAGCAGCTGGACTCATTTACATACACTCCGAAATATCCCATAGATTCGCTTCGGGATTATAGACTTAGCGGGCAAGCAAGGCGTGACGTTTTCTAGCTATAAATGTTACCAATAATAGTGACATTCTACCAACATATGAGATTACAAATATAATGCTTCAAATAATGTTTTAAATGATTCACAGTAACACCGAACTGTTTTTCGATGGAGAAATTCATCATTATAATACACCAGAACATAATAAAATACATGTGGAGTCGATAAACACATCTTAGTTCGGAGTAAGGTCTTAGCAATATATTGCCTATACCCAAATTAACCAGCTGCCTGACATATATAAAATAAAAGTTTTGTACTGACATTTCTTGGTGGAACTTCATTTTAAAGAATAAAATAACAACTACTTATATGCTTTTTCATAAACATTTTTTTTTTCATGCATTCAATTTAAATTGTTTTTTTTCAGAAAAAAATATTTAAAATTATGGTTTTCAACCTCTGCCTTTTTGTGTATATAACATAGAATTTTGTCTAGTCTCACACCAGTCAGACGATGTTGGTTACGACGAAATCCTGTCACTGGTCAAATAAAATTTTCATACGTGGAAGTTGTTATTTTAGTATATGAAATGTAATTCCACAAAGGAATGTCAGAACAACACTTGTCCTCCCTAAAATAAATGATTTCATAAATATTGCATTTTCTTTTTCAAGATTTACGCCAGCGCAGTTTCCAATTTGATAAACAAACAACATTTGAGGTAAAATGCGTTTTGTATTGCAAGCCGACGGAAGTGTTCGTGTTGCAAGTTGCAGCCGATCAAAATTATGTTTTAATTATTGCTTCAATTAACTGTGCCACGCAGGACCGTAGCAAGATGATAATTCGCCAACCTCTGCGCCACATAATTTTCCTTTAGTATTATGACTTTATATATTATATATAATTTGAGTAAAAAACTACGGTAAAATATATATCTTTTACGACATTTTTCAACAATCTTCAAAGTCCATAGAAGATATACAAGCGATAGCAAGAAATCGGAAAAATGTCAAATGGAAAAGCTTTGTTGTTACGATAGTGACGCAAATATTTTGTTGACGGTAAAATAAAAATAAAATAAAGAATGGTTTTTATTTCATTAAACACATAAAACATTTTTTAACTCGATAGAATAAGAATAGGACCAGACTAAAACGTGACCAAAATTTAGTATCATTTTGTTTATTGATTCTAGAAAAATAACGGTTTATCTATTTTGAACAAATATGTTTACTTTGCAGGGGGTCCCAACATTTCAAAGATAAATAAGCTTTTGCCGTATTTATTTGCCCTTTATATATATATATTTCGATTACCTGAATTAATTCTGAAAAACCTAGTTTTACTAAGATTGTTATATATTTTTCTCTAAAATGAACATTGGCAATAAATAATTGTTTTGTTTTTTAGAGCCGTGTTAAATACATCGTATAGCTTAAATTGACGAGTAGTAAAATAAGGTTTTTTCCTTTTATTTTTGACCATGAAAATAGCTCATAAAAAATCAGTGCGATATCAATTCACGGATGTAATATACTCTTTAAATAAAATATTTAATTATTCGTTATATAAAATGATATATAATCATGACTGGGTACGGTCCTGGTATTATATAACTGTTGATATAAAAGACTGGTTAAGTAGGTTCGTTGGAAACAGCCGATTTTCCTTTCAAATAAAAGCGAAAACTAGTTTAGTTATGTCATGGTTTTTTTTTCAAATATTTCATATATAATATCGTACACGTTCAGGAAAACTTCACAAAATGCAAAATTGCTCTTTGAGTTAAATAAACAGATTTGTTCTTTTTCTTCTAGTATCTTGTTCGGTCACGCCAGACGTTGGCGAACGGCATAATGAAGGAATATAGGACTCCTCATTTATTCCAGTCTAGTCACGTACATTGCGCAATCGATAGATTTATTTTTTTAATATTTAAAAAAAATATTTATTAGTTGCCTTAAAAAAATCCTTGCCTATTATGTACAAGGATTTATAGCACTTAGTTTGCATACTTAGTTTATGTCTTAAAAATTATAGTGGGTGTGTATAGTTCACAATAAATAAATAAAATTGATCCCTAAAAAATAAAACAAAAAAAAATCAACAATACGCAATGGATTCAATATCTTATATCAATTAAGATCTGTCACATTTATTTATTTCGAATAAAAACTTATTTTCAATACGAAAGTAGCATTTTGAAATATTACATGGGTTTAAAGATAATTAAGTTCCAATTTATCGTATATTAGGTCTGTATTAATTATCCTTCAAATAATGTTTAAAATATTATAAAATATTGTAAATATTCTATAAAAAACCCGGCTAAAATTTGGTCATTCGAAAATTTTTAATCATTTTACCTCCATATTCTTCTTCATCTATGTTAAAGCCCTACATATATTTAATAGCAACTTCACCTTCTTTAAACCCAGGGAAAATTTGAGGAATAAAAAAAATATAAATAAATATATTTCTTTTATGAATTTTCTAAATAAAGTCAAAAATTAATGTTTGTACATTTTTTTAAATCACACGTGAAGGTACGACCGACCAATTGCGTGACCATCCGCGTTCTGAAATTGAATTTAGAGAATTCAAAAGTCAAAAAAGTGAGAATTTGCTAATTTGGAGCAAGATGAACGATATTCCTTCGTTGTATCCCTACCCCGAAATCATATCGAAAGTTTTGCTACTAACCGTGCGTTGACATATTTATTCTTATACAACTGAAAGATTGAATAAGAACAGAAGAGTATTAAAATACGTTAACGAATTCGATAAACCGTCCGTGTTATTTTTTATGAACATTTTCATGCTTTGAAATACAATATTGAAATCCTTTAAATTCTATCCTAAATCTTTTATTTTATAAATATTTCTATGATTAAAGAAAACACTTCGTTTTTTACCACTTGAGTTTTATTATAGAGTACATGTTTCAGAAGTTAAACTTCCATCATTCAGGTCTGTATAGTAACTTCTGAAACATGTAGTCTATAATAAAACTCAAGTGGTAAAAAACGAAGTGTTTTCTTTAATCATTGCAACATGTCTTACCACAAAGTTAATGCCGAAACAATAAATAAAATAAATACTTACTAGTTACAAAAATATTTATTTTATTTTTATTAAAAATGATTTTATTATTTATTAAAATGTCTACTTATTCGCAACCCCAATGGTGCATAGGGCACTGAATAACGCAATGTTATCTTGATAGTTAACACATGATGGAAAGGTGATCAACCCACCGCTTCAGGTACCGGTCCAGGGTAATATTGAATAAATATTAACCTAGACTGGTATAAAAATTTACTTTGATATTTATGTTATAAACATACAAGTATTATATTTTTCACACGTACACGACATGAGCAAATAAACTGAATAAATAAGATGTGTAAAATGTTGCAGTTTTAAAAAAACAGGGGGTTTTTGTTTCGAAATTTTTATGACTCGTCTTTATTTGATTTGTTTCCGCGGACTTTCCGACGAATTCATAAAAAAGTTGTTAATTTAATTTGAACATCAGTTTTATTAGCAGCAATGCATAATATATTTATTATGCATTACTGCTAATAAATAAACACTGCAGAAAAAAAGGATTCACAACATTTTGAGTGTGTCCAAATACTTGTTCACATATCGCTCACTCCTCTCAACAACGTCATATATCAAAAATCGTTAATTTTCAGTTGTTCATGTTTTCGGAATACCCAGAAAATGTACTATATATATACTGGGATATAGTATCCTTTTGCTGGCAAAAGTGGCATATTTTTAACTTATTATTTAGGGCAGAAAAAAAGAAAAAGAAAACTGATTTTTTTAAAGAATTTGAATAGTGTGGTTGTTAATCCTAGTGAATGTTACACGTGTAAACCAGTCTATGACGGTCGTAAGCCCCGTAAATACCCAGACTTTTATATTGTTCTTCGTCTATGTTGAGATGTCAAAATATAACATGAAAATAGAGTTATTTCAAATGTCTACTCATTGCCATTGGAAAATTTTACGTATCAAAACTGGGCTGCATTTAGATTGATTTTAAACACAGAACATACACAGATTTTTTTAGATAAATGGTAGTTTAAAGTGGATAAGGGTAAGATATAACTAACTTACTAACTAACTAACCATAACGCCGCTTCTCGGCAGGGGTAGGCAGAGAGAATAGAGCGCCACACCACTCTGTCCTTGCAAACATTCTTCGCCGATTGTGATGACTCCTAACCTGACCACTTTCAAGTATTTGGCATACTTGATCGTGCCATGTTTTTCTGGGTAAGATATAAGGGGAAATTTTAAATTGACAAGGGATGTGGAACATCCACAGCATGTTTGGTCAATTCATGCGTACCCTATATGTATACGTATTTTGCGTACACGAGAATGTATGTTTATTTGCTAAGTGTGTGAAATTTTGTGCTCCGTATGACCTTGTGGAGAATTCCGATTAATCAGATAGCCAAGGCGATCGACATACATCAAAGGCCGCCCATACTTGAAACTTAATGATTTCAATTAATCGATTACATACATAAGTCACATATATTTTATTCCCGATGACTATTTCCATTACTCGTTTTGGGACATGGGATTAAGGTTAACACGATTGAAAAACAAACAAGAAAACACAGGACAAAATATATAAAGCAATAAATAAATTAAAAAAAACGCGCTTAGAGTGTCAGAAATGAAGACTCTGAGAAGCATAACAGGTAAGAGTCTTGGGGATAGACTGAGAAATGCCAAGATCAGGGAAATATGCGAGATCGAAGATGTCGTTAGGTGGGGAAGGCAACGAAGAAGACAATGGTATGCGCATGTGAGGAGAATGGAACCATCCAGACTCCCCCACATCGCATTGTACGGCCAACCCCATGGTAGACGACTCCCGGGCAGACCACCAAAGAGATGGGTCGATAGCTGGGAATCGACGTCGCAGGAGGCTAATCCCTCTTAAAAACAGGCCGCAAGGCCTATAATAAGAAGAAGAAGAAGAAGAAGAAGAATAAACATATAAAGCAATAAAAGGTACAGTAAATAGGCAAAAAAAACACGAGGTAAGAAGTTTGTTTTAAGGAAAAAAAACTTACGGTAAGAAGCATGTTTTAAGGAAAAAAAAAACAGAAAATATAACCTATCACTAACACAAATATATTTCCATAAAGTATTTTTTCAGTTCATTCATTTTGGATCCTTGACTGGGTTCTAGTTTATATATCGCTCACTCCTTTCAACAACGTCATATATAAAAAAAACTTGATATTTCAGGAGGTCGTTTTTGAGGTTTAAAAATATAATGAAATGTATTAAAAATAAATATTAAGCCACTTATTGAACTTTTTACTGTGCAACAGATCTTTTTAGGTAAAACCTGAATGTTTTTTCTCCATTTGAAAAATGTTTATTATATTTTAAAAAATAATCAAACGATATCTTTTCTTCAAAATTCTAAAACAATACTCTCTGCCCTGTAGCGGGAAAATATTAAGTTAAAAATATGTTGTTTTTGCTGGGATATAGTACATATTCTGGGCATTCGGAAAACACGCACAACTGAAAATTGACGATTTTTGATATTTGACGTTGTTGAAAAGAGTGAGCGATATGTCAGCCAGCTGGTTAATTTGGTTATAGGCAATATATTGCAAGGACCTTACTCCAAACTTCGTTGTGTTTATCGGCTCCATATGTATTTTATTATGTCCTTATGTATTATAGTGACGAGTTACTCGTTAAAAATCGGTTTGGTGTTGCTGTAAGTCGTTTTAAACATTATTTGAAGCATCGTATTTGTAACCTCATATCGCTCACTCCTTTCGAGAACGTCATAAATCAAAAATCGTCAATTTTCAGTTGTGCCTGTTTTCAGAATGCCCAGAAAATTTACTATATCCCAGCAAAAGAGGCATATTTTTAACTTTATATTTACCCGCTACAGGGCAGAACGTGTCGTTTGTGCATTTTGAAGAAAATGTATTGTTTAATTTTTTTTTTAAATATACTTTATATTTTTCAAATGGAGAAAAAATCCTTTGGGTTTTACCTAAAAAGATCTGTTGCACAGTAAAAAGTTCAATAAGTGGCTTTGATATTTATTTTTAATACATTGTGTTATATTTTTTACTTTAAAAACGTTCTCCTGAAAAATCAAGTTTTTTGATTAGTGACGTTCTTGAAAGGATTGAGCGATATGTTGGTAGTATGTCAAAAGGTATTATGTTACTGCTAAAATAAACGTCTATTACTTAAATAATGTTGTGTACGGTAAACGAAATAAAAAAAATTGTGTTGACTACTTACACATTCCTGACTTACCTCAAGCCTGTGTTTGAAATTTGGAATCAAGTTATGGCAAAGTGTGATCGTAGCTGGAAATCAGAGCCAGAGTTACGATACTAACCACGGGATGACATTCGAACTGAAAATGTACCTAACTTTATAGATAATTGTAACTTGGTGCGTGGTACGAATAAGGAAAATGAGATAATTTTATACTGCTTACACATTATATTGCTTACACATTTTTTTAAACTCACTAATCGTTACGTCGCTTCCCCGTAAGGTTAGGCAGAGAGAATAGAACGTCAAACCACATAATATTCATAAATCTTCACATACACAAACGCCGATTATTCCGGCTCTTGGCCTGACCTAACCACGCCCAAGTATTTGAAATATTTGATCATACCAAGTTTTCCTCAGTCTTCCTCCGGTTCTATTGTCCATAGTCCAGGATTTGGACCTCATATACAAATTAAAGAGTTTCTGCTTAATAAAAAGCTTTTTGCATATCACCAATTTAAAAAAAAAAAAGTAAAATGCACTGCCGATAGCTCGAGTCACTGGTCGGCTGTGGAGCAGAGTATAATTCCTTATCCGACACTGCATCGTATTGACGCGGTGTTATCTTGATCATTACTTATATGAAGGCAAGGTGATCAATCCAGTTAGGTCCAGTCCAGGATAATGTTAAATAAATATTAGAGTGTTAAATCTGTAATATTTATTTTCATTTCATTTCCCAGGGGGAATCGAACCTGAGACCACCAGCACGGTAGCTAAACATGCTAGCCATTACACTACGGAGGCGGATAATGTGCCGACCGATAATTTCATCTCTCGTCGCGAGATCTCCTTTCTCCTCTCGTCGCGTTACATAAGGTGCGGAGTCTTGCAAAATATTACCGATACCCACTTCCTCCGCGCCCGCCGCTTGCGCCATCTCGCCCAACGCTCCTAACCCAAACCGCAGTAACCCAATATTGATATACAAACATTTAAAATTACTGTAGATGAGTATCATCGTTGAACAACAAACTAGACAAAAATATCGAAATCTTTTAGTACACAACCATGGTACACGATTTACCCACAACGAAGGTTTAATAGTCCCAAGAATTAACAATAAATATGGGAGTCAAACACTGCAATATATCGTTCCGAATATTTTTAATTTGTTGCCGACGGATGTTAGAAGTCAAAATAAAATATGGAACAAAGGCAAAATAAAGAAATCGGTGAATGATCCAGAGTTCATTTTATGAAAATTGTAAAATGTTTATATTCTTAATTTTTCTCTCTTTTTTGTGTGTATATTAGGTTAAAATGGTAAAAAACAATGAAAAATGTATTCAAAAAGAACTTCACCGATAAGATACACAAGGAGGTGGCTTGGTGGGTGGGTCTATGCAAAAAAATTAAAAATGTTTTTAAATTGTAATTTAAATAAATGTATACAATTTATGTTAGTAAAAAAAAAATAATAAAAACACCATTTTGTTATATTTTCCTTGTTCATCAACTTCTGAAACATTACCAATAACGGGAAGCGAATGTATAAGTCAAATTGACAGAGATTTTTCTCAGTCGTGTCTGTTTGCGTAGTCTTGGTGATTAGAGATAAGAATTTTAAAAAAAACATCGTAGTGGTCTTGTTAGTTATTATTTTTCGGAATTAGCAAATCACATAATAGGTACTAATCACTCATTGAATAAGCCAGTTTTGGTAATATTTTGGACTGTGATCAACGGAGTAGTTATTCAAGATTGCAAAACGTAAATTAGAATCCTAAAATATGAAAAATTGAAGAAGTGGCACTCGAGAAACTGATCTAAGGCGTAGATGTTCGGGAAATTCAGAAAAGTGGAAATATCTCGAAAACTACGGCACATTTACTGAGGTCATATTTTAATCTTTTTTTAATGAGGTCATATCTATATCTATTGAAAAAAACCCATCGACGAATAATGACGTATCGGTGAGTTATAAATTAAATGTTGCTTACGATACTTTGTCGGTAGAGTAGCGAGCAAAGGTGCGTCTTCAAATAGGAAATATTCGACAAGAACTTTCCTCAAAGTGTGCCGCCTTGTAACCTTGCATGAGAAACTATTTTAATATTGCGTATGACGTAACATCGTACGATATATATATATGTATATATATATATATATATATATATATATATATATGTATGTATATATATATATATATATATATATATATATATATATATATATATATATTTATATATATATATATATATATATATATATATATATATATATATATATATATATATATATATATATATATACATGTATATGTATATATATATATATATATATATATATATATATATATATGTATTTATATATATCAGCTTCAGCCTTTTCAGGTTTCAGAACTCGTGAGTTTTTGGCCAAACACTCGATCAGTGTTCTTCCCCACCCACCTGATTCACCTAATCTCGCTCGTTCTGGCTTCTTCCTGTTCCCCAAACTCAAAATACCCTTGAAAGGAAGAAGATTTGAAACGATTCCTGAGATGAAGGCAAATGCGACGAAGGAGCTGAAAGACACTAAGGAAGCGTTCCAGGACTGTTCCCAAAAGTGGAAACACTGTCGGGATAAGTGTGTGCGTCGGGGAGGTGACTACATTGAAGGATACCTAGACGTGTAACTTCTGAACAAAGTACATTGTGTTTTATGACGTCAGTGATGTAGTTCCACATGCATCATTTGGCGCAAATAAAGGTAAGAAGAAAAATACCGTATCTACCGAATTTGAAAAGGAAAGATGGACAAAATACTGAGCAATGTGACATTACTGCGATTACTGCGTGCATTATGGATTGGTGTTTCTATATTTTGCATCTTGTAGATCTAAAGTCGTAACCATAATTTCAAGTCGATTTCTCTTTTTAGTTAAAAGACAAATGACAGCAATAAATCCTCGTTCAATTAAATTCTTCTAATACATACTGTTTTACATCTCAACATAAGAAAAAAAGAATATGGAAGTCTCGATATTTACGGGGCTTATGACCGTCAAAAGCTGGTTTAAGTGATCACTTTACACACGTATAACATTGATGTCAAATAATAATTTTAAAAAAATAGCTTCTAATTGGAGATAATCCAGATTTGTAAACAAGTATTTGTGGACACATTAAATGTTATAACTACTAAATACAATTAATGGTAATTTTTACATGATATCATTTTTTGTAATAATCTTGAATTGCCCATTTGGCTCGTCACGTCGCCCCTCGCCCAGTATTTGCCCGCCAAGATTCCTTCATCGCCCGCAAGCGGGCAATATTGCCCAGTTTGGGAGCCTATGCACTAAATAATGGACATGTAGGAATTGAACTCGGTGCCTGAAAGGGCGTATATATAAATAAATAATATTAAAACCCTTATCCGCACCCCAATGGTGCATAGGGCACTGCGTCATATAAACGCAGTGTTATCTTGATGGTTTACACATGAAGGAAAGGTGATCAGCCCTCCCCTTCAGGTACCAGTCCAGGGTAGTATTGAATAAATATGACTGTGAAAAAATCACTTATATTTATTAAACCCCCCTGGGAATCGAACCCGGGACCTCCAGAACGGTAGCCGAGCGTGCTGACCATTACACTACGGAGGCGGACATTACATATTAATAATTTAATAAACAGATTGTGAAATATATATGTATTACGCAAATATATTTAATTATTGCTAATTATTTAACTGGTTTTCCTTGTTCGGCTATAAATTATTAACGATCAATTACCACGAGGTTCGAAGGTTGGGTAGCTACGCGAATCGATGTTCCATGTGTATTCCGTATTGTGACATTTTAGGTACAATAGGCACTTCTATATGTCCATCATTGGCTAATTTTTTTCTTTTGAGATGGATCTTCTTCCTTTTCTTTTTCTTCTGCCTGGTGTAGGCCTTGCGGCCTGTTTTTAAGAAGGATTAGCCTCCTGCGATGTCGATTGCCAGCTGTCAATCCATCTCTTTAGTTGTCTGCCCGGGCGGCCGTGCAGTGCAATGTGGGGTAGTCTGAACGGTTCCATTTTCCTCACATGCGCATACCATTGTCTCCTTCGTAGCCTTTCCCACCTAACGACATCTCCCATCTCGCAAATTTTCTTATCCTAGTGTTTCTTATTCTATCTCGAAGATTCTTGCCAGATATGCTTAGAGTCTTCATTTCTGACACTATTAGAGTTTTTTGTGACCATGGTGTCCGCTCTGCTTTTGATACCATGCGTCATGATGGGTCGCACACATGTTTTGTAAATTTTGATTTGGCTGCGGAACTTCATCTTAGGATTTTTACATATAGAATTTTTCAGGCATCCTGAGATGGCTGCAGCCTTGTTTACTTGCCCCATCACTTCACATCGCAGATCCGTTTGACCACACAGGTCCACACCAAGATATTTGAACTGTTCCACCTGTCCTATTAAGACGCCATCCACAGTCACGCTACATCCCACTGGGATCCGAGAGAACACCATGCTCTTTGTATTTATAGCTAATATAGTCATGTTGTATTTTCAAAAATACTACATGACTATATCAGCTATAAATACAAAGAGTCAACTAGCAAGATGGAATGCGTGTAAGAATAGTTGCAAGTCCTCCTCAGTTTCAGCGAATAGTGCAGCGTCATCCACATAGAAAACAATATCTATGGTTTCCTCTCCCAGTCTGTATTTCTTGGTGGAGTGTCTTTCTCCCAGTCCTTGGTGGAGTGTTTTATAATCCTCCACAATCCCATCCATGATAAGATTGAAGAGGAATGGACTCAGAATGTCGCCCTTCCTGATGCCAGTACCAACTCTTACAGGATTTGAGAGTTAAACATCTGCTTTGATTCTGGTGTTTGTGTTTGAGTTGAGTTGCCTAATTATGTTGACTATTTAAGACTATTATTATTTATAAAAATATCCAACAAAATAATTCAGAACCCATAACTGAGATACAATAAACACGGCTCATTTGTATGTAAGAGGAAAAGATAATTTAAAATACATGCATGCTTTTATTAAAAATACCAAAAAGTACATCTTTCTATAAACCCCATATTTAAAAAAAAAAATTTAACGCAATGAAAAGAGAAGTATTTGGATAATTTTCCGACGCTTACTGCCATCTGCCTCCAGATGGTGAAACTAAAATTTAGCGAGGAATCAAACCATTGTGAATTTATATAATAATAGTTTATATATTTTCCGCTGTGGCGCTGCACAGCGTCAAAGTCTGAGCTAAGCAATGCAGCCTTTTATAATAATATTTAAAATGTTCATATATGTTTTAAATCATGGAATGATATGAGACTCCAATCATGTAAGTTTATTTTTAAAAAAACATCTTTCAATATCCTTGAATTCATTTAAAAATATCACCATGAAAAATAAACAATAAATATAATATTTATATTTATTACCTTAAAACATTAATATTACTGACCTTGTCTTACAAAAGCGTATATTTATTTATTTAAACATCAAGTACAGAAAAGAAATACTTACGTTGGCGGGCTTATTGCTAAAAAGCAATATCTTCCAACCAACTAAAAACAGACTAGTGATATTGATCAAAATGTTTTGATACCATATATAGCTGTTTGCAATCAGAGGGTAGATTGAGTTATTAGCGTGCTTGAACATAAAAAAAACTTAAATTACAAATTACTTCTGTTTTAAGTTGATTAAGCAACTTCTTTATATGTGTGTTACTATATGAGTACGGGTATGCAACTAAGAGCAGCCTAATCATTGCTGCTTATACTAATAGACTAACCAATTTGTGTCGGGTTGTGGTCCCGTGGTTAGTGTCGCGGATTCTTGAGTCAGAGTTTTCAGTTCGAACCGCTCAGGCTCACAGAAATATTATGAAATTAAAATATTTGTGTAAATAATAAAAACACAAATATTTCTCTCATTAAAAAAAAGAGACCCAACGATCACTCTGCTTCCCTGCAGTGGTAGACAGAGGGAATAGAACGCCACATCAATTTGTCTTTGCAAAAAATCTTCGCCTCTTCCACATCCATGCGTCTCCTTATGCATACCCGACAATTATTCCGACTCCTGCCGAGTTATCCTTGGTCTTCCTCTGTTTCTATATTATCAATCACATTCGCCTCATAAATTAGTTTTACTATTCTTTCTTCGCTATTTTTTGTCCGCCTCCGTAGTGTAATGGTCAGCACGCTCGGCTACCGTTCTGGAGGTCCCGGGTTCGATTCCCAAGGGGGGTAAAAATAAATATTAATGATTTTTTCACTGTAATATTTATTCAATATTACCATGGACTGGTACTTGAAGCGGGGGGCTGATCACCTTTCCTTCATGTGTAAAAAAACGATCATGATAACACTGCGTTTATAAGACACAGTGCCCTATACACCATTGGGGTGCGGATAAGGGTTTAAAAAAAAAAAAAAAAAAATTCTTTCTTCACTCGTTCGATCCACATATCCAAACCATCTCAATACGCTTTTCATAATTCTATCGATAATATTTTTCTTAGCCTTGCATTCTTTCCCTATATCGCCATTCGAACAACTCTCATACGTCGTTTTAACGCACATTCGTATGAGAGAATGCATTTCGACTGCATTCAGTCTTCTTTCTTTGGTAAAGTATATGTTTGTGTGTGTGTGTATATATATATATATATATATATATATATATATATATATATATATATACATATATATATATATATATATATATATATATGTATATATATATATATATATATATATATATATATATATATATATATATATATATATATATATATATATATATAATATATATTTATATAATAAATATAATAAAAACCCTTATCCGTACCCCAATGGTGCATAGGGCACTGCTTCATATAAATGCAGTTTTATCTTGATCGTTTACACATGAAGGAAAGGTCATCAGCCCTCCGCTTCAGGTACCAGTCCAGGGTAATATTGAATAAATATTATAGTGAAAAAATCACTTATATTTATGTGACCCCCCCCTGGGAATCGAATATATATATGTATATATATATATATATACATATATATATATATATATATATATATATATATATATATATATATATATATATATATATATATATATATATATATATATATATATATATATATATATATATATATATATATATATATATAAATATATATATGTATATATATATATATATATATATATATATATATATATATATATATATATATATATATATATATATATATATATGTATATATTTGTGTGTGTATAGATAGATATATAGGCTTTACAAAGAATGACAAAGCATAGTAATATTGTCATCACGCGAAGGTTGTGCATGACAATAATAAATATAATATAAATAAAACTATATACAATATAATCACAAAAAAAAACAGATTACACACATCAATTATCCTTGTTCTGGGATATTTTTCACATATGTCTTTCCTCATCGTGAAACTCGATCTATGAATCATTTGTGCATTATGTATTTATTTTTTTTAAAATATTTGTTTGGCTGTCTTATACACGGGTCTATGTTTCTATAACTTATAAGTTATTTATATAACGAAAAAATGGCATAAAACGCAAACCTGTTTTTCCCTCGTCTTCCATATATCGTCGTACCTTCATTTTTTCATTTTTAGATAAGGTTTGGCGTGTGTTTGACATTTACAACATTTGGAGTGTGTCCAAATACTTGTTCACAAATCTGGATTATCTCCAATTATAGGAGTATTTTTCATATTATTTTTAACATCTCATCAAAGATGAAGAAAAATATGGAAGTCTTAGCATTTTACGGGGCTGACGACCACTTTACACACATAGTAACATCATTATATCAATTATTATTTTTTATCATTTTGGTCTGAATTTTATTTCTTCAAGTAAATGTGGTTATTTCCTTTACTTACCAACTGTCAACAAATTAAACAAATTAACAAATTAAATTCCCTTTAAAGAGTGAAAGTACAGAAAGAGAGTAGAAAAATAATATATCGCTTACTCCTTTCAAGAACGTCATAAATCAAAAAAATTGATTTTTCAGGAGAACGTTTTTAAAGTTTATAAATATAATACAATGTATTAAAATTAAATATCAAGCCACTTATTGAACTTTTTACTGTGCAACAGATCTTTTTAGGTAAATCTTAAGTTTTTTTCTCCATTTGTAAAATATTTAGTATTTTACAAAAAAATATATTAAACAACACCTTTTCTTAAAAATGCAAAAACGACACTTTCTGCCCTGTAGCGGGTAAATATAAAGTTCAAAATATGTCTCTTTTGCTGGGATATAGTACATTTTCTGGGCATTCCGAAAACATGCAGAACTAAAAATTTACGAATTTTGATTTGTGACGTTCTTGAAAGGAGTGAGCGATATGCTAAAAATAGTTATTCCACATTTATTTCTCTCATTGAGTTGATGATTTGGACATGTGGAATGAATGAGTGAGGAAAAACGGTAAAACAAGTTTATGAGGAGAATTTAGTAGAAAGAGGAACAGAGGAAGACCGAGAAAAAATGGTATGATCAGGTATGTCAAATACTTGAAAACGGTCAGGTCAGGAGTCGGAATAATCGGCGTGTATGAATGTCTCAATATATGTATGAAATTGTGGAAGAGGCGGAGATTGTGTGCAAAGACAGATTGGTATGGCGTTCTATTCTCTCTGTCTACCCCTGCGGGAAGTGGCGCGATGGTTAGTTAGTTAGTTAACTAAAATAAAACATATAAATAATGGTATTTTCTTTATTGTTTCGGCATTAACTTTGTGGTAAGACATGTTACAATGATTAAAGAAAACACTTGTTTTTTACCACTTGAGTTTTATTATAGACTACATGTTTCAGAAGTTAAACTTCCATCATTCAGATATTATACAGACCTGAATGATGGAAGTTTAACTTCTGAAACATGTAGTCTATAATAAAACTCAAGTGGTAAAAACCAAGTGTTTTCTTTAATCGTTATAAAAAATGGTGTTTCAGAAATTAAAACTTGGTCCATTTCAACCCTAATAAAACTTTTAAATGTTTGTTGTAAGATTTATGTGTACAATAATTTATTATAATTTATTGCTAGATTATATACAGTATGTTTCGTATTTTTATTATAAAACTAATTGATGAGGAATGCAACTGAAGTGCGCAATATAAACTTGATATCGGATTTGCAAATGTGAAACTCTCATATAATGGTGATTATTGCCAATTTATCCTTGTGCGTCTGCGACCGGATCAAATAATAATTATTTAATACAATATTTGCATGCAAACTTTATCATTATACTGGCCATTATTCCTGAAATATAAAATTATAATACATATTCAATTAATAAACATATTTGAATGTCCGAGAAACTTGCTTCATCGTTTAAAGATTTCCTGATTTCGAGTGGTGCTAATGCCAGAATCGGAAGGTCTGCTGATGACAGTCAACAGTCCGCCTTCTCCTGAGGAGTGCAACGTGGTTTCCTCCCAGCAATGAGCAAATGCTGACAAGTTCCTATTTGACCCACACTAGATTATCCCTCCTGTTCCCAACACAGATTCAAATAAAAACATATTTAATTAGCTAGAAGAAGCAAAAATCCACTAAATGATCTAAAAACCTTGTACATAATAAGCAAGGTAAATAATAAATGCAATTCCCATCTTTAAAAAAAAATGCCAGAATCGATGTGGGGTGGATGAAGTTTTTGGGTCCTTTGTGACCCAAATGTGCCGGACAAGCTTAAGGGAAGTCTACCAAACAATTGTCAGACCCGCACTTCTCTATGCCTTCGGATGCTGGACGATATATAACACCTACTCTAGGCAACTAGAAACTGCTGAAATGCGAATGCTTAGGTGCTCAGCTGGAGTGTCTCTTAGAGATAAAATAAAGAGTTCACATATTCGTGGAAGCCTGGCTGTAACAGGCATCAATATTAAGGTCGAAAGATGGCAATTGCGATGGTATAGGCACATAGGACGCAGAGACTAACATTCATCTCTCTCGAAAGAGCTCTAGAGGAAGACCAGATAATTCGTGGATGCTGCAGAAAGATAACATGATTCGAAGGCATGGCCTAGGTGACGTTGTACATTCTTAAAGGAACTACAATCTGAGGAAGAGGAGAGCTGACCCAACAGTCTACAAAGAAGATAAGTTGGTATAGAATACATATATATATATATATATATATATATATATATATATATATATATATATATATATATATATATATATATATATATATATACATATATATATATGTATATATATATATATATATATATATATATATATATATATATATATATATATATATATATATATATATATATATATATATATATATATAAAACTACAGTAATATTGTTAACCTGTTGCCTCATTGCCAAGGTTTACATTGATAACTATCGAGGGTTATTTATGCAATCGTTACATGTAAGAGCTATGTTTAGACATGCAATCCACATAGATGTTTCTATAGAGTAATAATTATAATTATTATACAACTGTCATGAGTCGGAGTCCTCATTTATGTATTAATATAAAGCCATTCAATTAATAAATAATGTTTTTTTTTTCTCTAGTGAAGTTCCAGTGATTCAAGAACAATGTTTCAAAATTAGTTCATATATATATATACTTCCAAGAATTTGAGTAGTGAGGATGTCAATAATGGGTAGAATTGGTGAATGTTACACGTGTGTAAAGTGATCACTTAAACCAGCCTATGACGGTCGTCAGCCACGTAAATGCCCAGACTTCCATATTCTTCTTCATCTTTGATGAGATGTCAAAAAAAAATACAAATACAGTAATACTTAATCTAGTAATAGTTATTTTTTTAAATATGTGATTTTAGTTGTGTGTTAGAATCAGAAGAAGGACGGTACTCACTCGTCGAGACTGCTGGACCAGCTGAACATCCGTCGCACCTTTTCCCTCTTCACCTCCTGGCTGCCCTCCGCCGCCTCGGCTTCCAGTTTTACTTTCATCATCACGACACTTTACTGCCAACTGCTGATATTACTTGAAATTTAAATTCACTGTGAAAAAGAATTAAAATATTCGAAGTGGGGTAGCTCCTTAATTTGTTGAAAAAAACTAAATTATAGTATTGTTTCAATGGATTTTTCTCATGATTATTGGCTAATAAATTAAAATAAAAACTCACAAGACTACCGCTATGATTCTTATTGAAACCTGTAGATAAATAAGGGAGATATGAAGGTTTAAACGTTAAACATTTAAATAAAACGAAAAACAAATTTTACGTCATCGGGTGTGTTATGGGGCGTATCCCTTTATGCATCTGCTTTATAGAGCTTTGATAGTAGTAGTGTGGATTCGATTCCGTGACGCCATTCGTTGCCAACTTATGAAAACAACGTTTTTACGAAAGCAGATTTTTCAAAAGAAAATGATGAATGAAAATATTGATTAAATCGGCTGTTATAAACACTTCACGAGTCTAATACAATCCTTTATAGGTTGAGTATGTTAAATTAGATATTCCTCCCGTCTGAAAATGATCCATTAATGTAATTTTGACGTAAGCTCATTTAGCACGGTATATTCGATAGCCCGCAACTTAATTTTCCAAACTGACAATAATAAAACTCAGTTGGCTTCTGGCAACGCATAGAGCCGGTCGTCAGGTCACGCCCATGTTTTTTTTAATACATTTTTTTGTTTTTGTTTTTAACAATATATTTTATTATATATTTTGTTTTATAACTCCTTACCTTTCAATAACTATTATTTTCAAAACAGTATAATGCTGAACATTTTATATATATATATATATATATATATATATATATATATATATATATATATATATATATATATATATATATATATATATATATATATATATATATATATATATATATATATATATATATATATATATATATATATAGTATCTACTCAATGAATTAGGGCCACGCAGAATTTCGCGCAATTTCTCAATTCAAACAGGAATAACTCAGAGAATACCTTGAATAAAACAACATTGAATTTTATTTACACATGAACACTTTATTACGCTTAAATTATGCATATATTTTCATATAAATATAGTTAGTATTTAGTATTTCCACCTTTGGCAGAAATAACTGCCTCAATTCTTTTTGGCATACTTAAAATGCACTGTTTTATCATGTTTTTTATTTCTTCGTCTTCTGACCAAATTTTTTGAATATTTTTTTTAGACAGTCTACTGTCAGATTTGGAAATGAGTATACCTTATTTTTTAACAAGCTCCATACGTTTTCTATAGGATTAAGGTCCGGAGAATTTCCAGGCCAGGGGAGCAAAGGCAGATTTTTGTTAGACAAAAATTTTATTATTGATTTAGCCCGGTGGCAAGGTGCCCCATCCTGCATGAAGGTGTATGGACCTTCTGTTGGGTCGAGTGTATGGTAGAAGGGCAATAAAATTCGTTCGAGGACCTGCTTATAGGAATTTTGGTTCATTGTTCCTTCCACGAAAAACAACGGCCCAGGTAAATTGTTAATAATACATGACCATATCATTGTTGCAGGGGGGTGTTTGATAACTTTTACCACACAGGCCTCATTGTAACGTTCCATTGGTGTTCTCCTGACGAATCGACGGCTCTCTGTCACGACTTCTAACCGGCACTCATCACTAAAGATGACCTGAAAAATAATGAAAATTTAAGTTTAATTAAAATATATAAGTTTATTTACTAAAATGATATGTTGAAAATTCAATTTAAATGAATACCTTTTTCCAATCATCTACCGAGTAATTTCGATGTAGCCTGGCCCATTTTAATCGATCCGCTTTCATTCGTGGTGTCAATTTTGGTACTTTTACAGGGCGCCTGCATTTCAGATTTACTTCGTAAAGACGTCGCCTCAGTGTTGATACCGATATATTTATACCCTCTTCTTCCAATTTTATTTTTAATGTTTTTGCTGATGCACTACGGTTTTCTAAGGCACTTTGAATGATTTTTCGATCAGTCCTCGGTGTTGTTTTTCTAATCCTACGACAGTTCTTTCACCGATTGCTGGTGGCGGGTGACTGATTTTGAAATTCTGTCCACTGTTTGACGAGAAACGTTTTCTTTTTTTGAAATTTTTCTATTAGATAGTATTCCTAACTTCAGTAGCACTATAACACTAGACTTTTTTTCCTCAGAAATGTCTTTACTTTTTCCCATTTTGTCCTTTTCAAAAAAAACACTTGTGTTTACAAAAAAAAATTATACTTTATGAACTAAAATTAAAAATTAAGTTTTTTTCACAAGACACGATAACTATATAACCTCTCTGAACAAAACAACAACCAGAACTCAAGAAACTTCACTAATAAATGAGATAGGACTATTTTTTGAACTTTCAACTATCTGTCTACCTGTGCTAATTAGGGACCTTTCTCAGAAAAAGGGTTTGAAATTTTGTAAAGGCTTAAATAATCCAGGTATATTTTACATATTATTGAAGGTAATATACATGATATTAGATGTCAATAGAAAACTTAAAGTATTTATGTAAAATAAATATAATAATCCAAAAGATTTCAGAGTATTCAAAAAAATAATGGGTGGCCCTAATTCATTGAGTAGATACTGTATATATATCTATATATGTATATATGTGTGTGTGTGTGTGTGTGTGTGTGTGTGTGTGTGTGTGTGTGTGTGTGTGTGTGATTGTAGGTACTTGGATGCATACAGCACTATGAAGCGTCTCTCGTATGGGAAGGAATATAGTAATTTCAAGGTTTTAGGAGCAGACACCTGTGGAACCAGTTTTACTCAACATTTTACAACAGTAGGTTGGTGAAAGAATTTCAAGTAATGAAATGAATTTGCCTCAATCAGCCATGTTCGAGTAACTTCCCAAGATCATCTATGGAATACATACTTCATCGATTCAAGTGTTCAGTCAGGGTGGTAAGGGCATGTGGAGCGAATGGATAACGAGAGAATGACTAAGGCCAATGCTAAATATTTCCATTAATATAAAGCTGTAATAACAAGAACAAACGCTCGCCTTGTTATCGAAAACATTGAAAAGCGTTTTCTCCAGTTTTTATTTTCACGATTTTTCGCAGCGATAAGATGCTCGTGAAATAGGCTTAGAAATCTGTAATAATTTTTATTTATTTAAAATTTAATTTATGTATTCATTAAATATATATAAAACCACGCCTAAAATACAAAACCTTTAATTTTTTCTTTCTCTTCTAAAAAAATCACAAAAATGCTGTTTTACAACGTTCTGATTCAGGAGATGCATGAACGCGGAAGAGGCGAAGCGGCGTGATGGTTAGTTAATAAGTTAATTAGTTAAAAATTTAACGTAATTCCATTTTTTGCTTAAAACACCGTTTTAATAGTGAAAAATGAAATTTTCTTCGAAATAAATATATTAACTAACTAACTACCTAACCATCACGCCGCTTCCCCGCAGGGTAGGCAGAGAGAATAGAACGCCACACCAATCTGTCTTTGCAAACATTTTTTGCCTCTTCCACGTTCATGCATCTCCTCATACATACCCGCCGATTGTTTCGACTCCCAACCTGACCGCTTTCAAGTATTTGGCATACCTGATCGTGCCAAGTTTTTCTAAATAAATATATGGTTATGAAAAGAAAAGAATTATTGAACGAAGGAGCAGCTGGCCACGAACTGATTTTATATGTTTGAGAGGGCACCCTTAAGTGAACGTGAATTTAAATTACCGTGCATCGCTTCATATTATACACAAAATATTGTATTAGAAGAAAGTGACAATTTGTATGCTAACTGGTCGATTCTACGTCATTTTCTTCACTTTTTATCCAGCTAAGTACCGCGGGCGCCAAGTAAAACAAAAACAAATTACTATTCCCCTAAATCACCTCACACAAGTAACACTAAAACTTTTCTATACGAAGCCTTCGTTGAATTTGCTTCGTGGAGATGTCACATGCGGCCTCTGCGTTTCAAACCAAATGAAAAATCAGACACTTAGTAAGGCAAAAGAAAATTTCTCAACACTTAAATCAATTCGACTTGAAAATGCTAATTTATTTTTACATTAAGCCATCGATTTATTTGCTTGCTTACTGTAAACTTTGCATATCTGGGTGTGAATTCAGTTCTATAAATTAAAAGCGAATAATTGGCACTTTATAACGGATACACAGATGCATTGCGCGTATAATTATTTTGCAGTAGCAATGAAAATACTTTTTTACACTATTATACTATTTTAAATACCTCTATTTCTATAACCTAGCTTTGTCGGGATGTACTTCGTAGGTTTTTCATTATACAATGAAAGACTTTCGCTTGTGAGGTTGTAATGGAAGCTCTACGTGTCGCGAATAAATTAGCAAACGGGTTGGTACTAGCGGAACCCGAGTAAAAAAAGTGAAAATATTTTCTACTTGATTTATTATCACCGTAAGACAGATTTGTCTTTTTTCTGGAAGTGCTGAGCCACTTTCATTTTTGATGCCTGGCTGAAAACGAACGTGTTTCGGAAGAAATCATTTGAACTTGAAACTGAAAATTTCGGTGAGAACTTCCAGAGTAAACAATGGAGAATCCAATTATCTCTACCAAGGAACATATCCCTCACTCCTTTCAACAACATCATATATCAAAAATCGACAATTTTCAGTTGTGCGTGTTTTCTGAATGCCCAGAAAATGTACTATGTATATCCCAGCAAAAGCAGCATATTTTTAATTTAATATTTACCCGCTACAGGGCAGAAAGTGTTGTTTTTTAATTTTAAAGAAAATGTATTGTTTAATTATTTTTTTAAATGTACTAAATATTTTTCAAATGGAGAAAAAACATTCATGTTTTATCTAAAAAGATCTGTTGCACAGTAAAAAGTTCAATAAGTGGCTTGATATTTATTTTTAATACATTCCATTATATTTTTAAACTTTAAAGGGGATCTCCTGAAAAATCATTTTTTTAAATGGAGGACGTTGTTGAAAGGAGTGAGCGATATAGCAGGGAAAAGAAGGATGAAAGTAGACTAAATGCAGTCGAAACGCGATTCCTTAGCCGAAATTACAGCAAAACGATGTATAATAGATCTTCGAATGGTGAAATAAAGATAAAATGCATGGCTTAGATAAGCGTTATCGGTAGAATTGAGAATATTATTAATATTCTCACAAAGTGACAGCTAAATCAATTAATAAAAACATTCATAATATTAATAATAACATTTTTGTCCGCCTCCGTGGTGTAATGGTTAACGTATTTAGCTACCGTGCTGGAGGTTCCGGGTTCGATTCCCAGGGGGGGTGAAAATAAATATTAGTGATTTTACACTCTAATATTTATTATTTAATATTACCCTGGACTGGTCCCTGAAACGCACCTTACCGTCATGTAAGTAACGATCAAGATAACTAACTCTACGTCTATACGAATAGTGCTCTACGCACCATTGGGTACACCACGAAGGCGGACTTAATGTTCTGCTTCAAACCCTTAACCGTACCCTGATGGTGCATAGGGCACGAACATCATCATCTAAACGCAGTGTTATCTTGATCTCTAACACAAGAAGGAAAAGTGATCGCCCCCCCGCTTCAGTTACCAGTCCAGGGTTATATTGAATAAATATTGGAGTGAAAAAATCACCTACATTTATTTGATCCCCCCTAGGAATCAAACCCGGGACCTCCAGTACGGGTAGCCGAGCGTGCTGACCATTACACTACAGAGGCGGATAAATATTAAATAAATATTAGAGTGTAAAATCATTTATATTTATTTTCATGGAAATCGAAACCGGGATCTCCAGCACGGTAACTAAACACGCTAACCATTACACCACGGAGGCGGACAACTTGTAATGTAACATACATATAACATGTGTGACAGTAGTTAAAAATGTCAATAATTTGAATGGTTTTCGCAACTCAGTGCGACTTTTGTAATATATTTGAAGAATCAAAGTAGAGAAGTTGAATATTAATTTGGACGTCCTCCAAACGCTGTCCAAACAGCTACACGGACACTTACAGACGCTCGGTTCCGAAAAATGACTAAACCAATTAGCTAACATCACGCTGACACGATCACAGAACCCCACACTACAAATGCGGTTGGCAATAGAAGCAGAGGAATACCGAAGAAAACTTAGCACAATAACTTGATTGACATACTTATGTCAAATACTTAAATCAGGTCAGGAGTCGAAACAATCGGCGGGTATGTATGCGGAGATGCATGAATGTAAAAGAAGCGAAGAACGTTTGCAAAGACCGTGGTGAGGCCTTCTATGCTCTCTCTCTGCGGAAAGTGGCGAGATGGTTAGTTAAATAGTTTTGACAGTTAAACTTTACATCAAAAAAAGTATTCTAAATATTGGCATGAAGTGCCTAGTGTCTGTCAGGGTGTCCATAATTGAACTTTTACCCTGCATTACTAAAAATTGTTTGCGTAACTAATTTCCTTCGAAGGAAAATTATTCGCTCTTGTATAAAAAAATCATATGAAAAAATCTTCGTTTGATATTCGTGTATTTTAAATAATAGTTAATAAATGATAATTTAATTTAAATACTTGATAACATGTGAAGGTTAAACACTTCTGTAGTCTTTATATTTACAGGATATATATATATATATATATATATATATATATATATATATATATATATATATATATATATATATATATATATATATATATATATATATATATATATATATATATATATATATATATATATATATATATATATATATATATATATATATATATATATATATATATATATATATATATATATATATATATATATATATATATATATATATATATATATATATATATATATATATATATATATATATATATATATACCAATCTGTCTTTGCACACAATCTTCACCTCTTCCACATTCATACATCTTCTCATACATACACGCCGATTATTCCGACTTCTGACATGACCACATTCAAGTATTTGAAACACTTGTCAAGCCAAGTTTTTCTCAGTCTTCGTCTGCTTCTTTTACCAAAAATTTGTTCAACTATCACCTCAAAATGAATTTATGCAAACACTAACCAATGCACGGAATACAAACACTCTGACCACTGCAATAAAATAAAATAAAACTATTGCATTTTATTATTATTTCATTATGTATGTATTTTATTTTATTTCGGTACTCCCTACAGCTTAAAAATGCGATTGTTTTTATTATGATTATAGATGTAACCTTTCACATTCCATAGTGATAAAAGTGGATACATTTGTTTTCATGGTTATAATGGAGAAAACCATGGAAAAGTAGCTAATATAGATGCAAAAATCTAGGCCTATTATACACGTATGGAGTAATTATACATGTATTTTTTCAAGGTCCTTACCCACATTCACAAATCCCATTCATATATGACTTTGTAACGACAATTTAAATATACAAATAAAACTTTTGTAAAATACCACTTTCGAGATCGATAATGTAAACACGACTAGTTTCGAGAACCCATATCAACAGGTGAAAATAAAAATAACTCAATTAATTTACCCCTCTCCTTATTTATAGAACTATTTTTTATTAATTATGTTTTAGTTATAAAATAAAAGACCTGGATAGGTCCGAATAGGTAACCTAAATAGACCTGAAGATGGAATCTAAGCTTCCGAAACTAGTAGTCATAAATAAACTCGAGTGGTAAAAAAACAAGTGTTTTGTTAAATAAATTTAAAAATAACTCTTGTTTATAAATTTGTATTTCCACCAGTTTTAGGGAGCATTATCAAACTAACTAACTAAACACCACGTCGCTTCCCCGCAGGGGTAGGCTGAGAGAATAGAACGCCATACCACTCTATTTACAAACATTCTCGCCTCTTCCACGTTCACGCGGGTGCGGGTGCAGGTTGCATATCATATGTATGAGGTCCTCATAGATATGATATGCAACTCCGAGTGCCCTAGGCATCGCTGCTACTCTCCTTCTCCTCCCCAACAGTTCCCACTATTCCACCTTATTATCTTTACTTTTATCCGCCTCCGTGGTGTAATAGTCAGCGTGTTTAGCTACCGTGCAGGAGGTCCCAGGTTCGATTCCCAGGGGGGGAGGTGAAAATAAATATTAGTGATTTACCACTGTAATATGTATTTAATATTACCCTGGACTGGTTCCTGAAGCGCAAGAGTGATCACCTTGCCTTCGTGTAAGTAATGATCAAGATAACACTGCGTCAACTTGATGCAGTGCCCTATGCACCATTAGGTGCGGATGAGGGTTATAATTTATATTTTTTAATTGAGAACTACAAATGTTCTCGAAACTAGTTATGTCTGCATTAATAAAGTATGAAATAATAAATTAAATAGTAATAAGAATTAATGACAATAGATAAAAATATAATATTAAGGTTAGATTCCGACTCCGTGGTGTAATAGTAACCATGTTTAGCTACCGTGCTGAAGGTCCCGCGTTCGATTCCCAGGTGGGGGTGAAAATACATAATTATTTATGATTTTACACGCTAATATTTATTGAATATTACCCTGGACTGGACCTAGCTAGAATGATCACTTTGCCTTCATGTAACTAACGATCAAGATAACTCTGCGTCAATACGATGCAGTGCCCTATGCACCTTTGGGTGCAGATAGGGGTTAGAAGAAAAAGATTTATTTTATTATTTTGATTGATATCCGCTTTATTTTTAAAAGGCACTACCCACTTCCATATTTTATTTCTTTGTGATTTATTTAACACGTATTATTTTCTGCGCACTTTACTTTTATGATAATTTACTGCAGATTATTACAATTTAACAAGCGTTTAAAAGCAATTTTTAAATATATTAAATTGTTATAAAATATTTGTATTTTGTATTAAAGATTCGAAGGTTATACAAAATAACTTATAAAAGGAAAATTAGCACAAGAAAAGATGTTGCTTCTTTGAACATCCAGAGTTGAAATTTCCATATATGAAACAACCTTGAAACAAGATAATACGTATTTGATTTAAAAATTATGATATTTATTATTATTTTATTTTTATGTTACCGAAAGATCGATATTAATTTTATTTTGTTTATCAACACAGATATTTCTTCTGTCTTGCGGTGAGAAGGGTGAAACCGGTTATCAGGAATACAGGAGGCTATCACTGCGACAATATACCAATAAAGCACTGGAAATACCTCGAAATAGTATTGTTTCCGGTATACTTTCGGCTAGCGAGCGACCGCGGCTAGGGACAGACACCTACTGAAGCTATGCTAAGGTACGCTAAAGAAGACGCTTCAAAAAGCAGTCGCGAGACACGTTTCCCATGGAGTTCGTGTAAAGTACAGCGAGCTCGCGATATGATGAACGAAGGTACTGATTACAAATTGTGGCTACCATTTTTAAATATATGAGTGTATGTATATATTGTATATATATTTTGAAAATAAGTTTTGTGTAAACATTTCTTGGTGAAATTGCATTCTATTTAATTGTAAGGAATGTGGTTATGTTGGTGACACATTGGTGACAACAACATAGCCCCAATCGTGTGCATACCGCCATAGTCAATAAATGACAACTACATAATATAGTTTTTTTTCCACTTTTACAATGAGAGCGAAAAAATGTTGTTATTATAAAGAGCGCTTGTGCACTATACGGAATTTTACCGTCCAGTAGTCCGTTTTTTTTTAATAAAAGCGACTACGACAGTTTAGCGTGATCGAATTTACGCGCACCGTGATCACGCACCGATCGAGGACACCGATCCGAAGAAAGAAAAACAAAAGCACAAGCTAATCCAAGCCAATCATTCGTTTTATCAACTGAAGTGCCGGACGGTGAAATTCTGTGTAGTGTACAAACGCTCAGATGGTGTATAGAATCCCAAAGTGGTCAGTCCTTAAGATTCTTGGATTAAGGAGTGGAATATATTTAATAACGAAACACAAGACGGAAGAGGAAATGGATATGAAATAGAAATTAGGAAGGTAGTAATGGTTAGGGCACTTTAGTTAGGGAAATTATAGTAGGTAACTTTAAATATAAAGCCGCCTCCGTAGTGTAATGGTCAGCACGCTAGGCTACCGTACTGGAGGTTCCGGGTTTTATTCCCAGGGGGTGGTCAAATAAATATAAGTGATTTTTTCAATCTTATATTTATTCAATATTACCTTGGACTGGTACCGGAAGCGGAGGGCTGATCACCTTTCCTTCATGTGTTAACGATCAAGATAACACGGCGTTTATATGACGCAGAGTGCCCTATGCACCATTAGGGTGCAGATAAGGGTTTGAATTAATGAATCAAATATAAAGACTTGCATTCGAAGTCGATGTTAGTTAAGTTTATTCTAGTACTTTATAACGCGAGGAAGCTATACCTGCTTCATTCGCTAGTCTACTGGTAGAGAAACCTGACCGATTAGTCAGCAGGTCATAATTTTTCACTACAATTCTTGTATTGGACATCAAATATAATGCGTTTTCTGTGCATTGTGACGTCATGAACTCCGCCCTATGGTGCAGTGGATAACGTATTTGGTGACCGTGACAGAGGTCCCAGGTTTGATTCAGATAATTATTAGTGATTTTTCATGAATGAATTGGTGGGTGGGGTGCAGGATTAAACATCTGGAAATTCAAGTATTTGACACACCCGTGCCAAGTTTTATCGGTCTTCCTCTGCTCTTTTTTCGAACTACATTTTTATTTTACCGTTCTTTTCTCACTCATTTGTTCCACCAAAAACGCATATGATCAATGTTTTGTGTTAGTGTGGATAGTGCTATGATAGTGACTTGTATTATTATTTGCGATTGTCCTGACGAAGAGACGGGTACTTTCGAAACCAATTGTATAAAATTTCGGTGACAGTTATGTACTAACATTACTATTTTTTTATATTTTAAATGTAAAAAAGGAAAAATTACTGATCACAAAGAAGATATTACATTTATATATATATATATATATATATATATATATATATATATATATATATATATATATATATATATATATATATATATATATATATATATATATATATATATATATATATATATATATATATATATATATATATATATATATATATATATATATATATATATATATATATATATATATATATATATATATATATATATATATATATATATATATATATATATATATATATATATATATATATATATATATATATATATATATATATATATATATATATATATATATATATATATATATATATATATATATATATATATATATATATATATATATATATATATATATATATATATATATATATATATATATATATATATATATATATATATATATATATATATATATATATATATATATATATATATATATATATATATATATATATATATATATATATATATATATATATATATATATATATATATATATATATATATATATATATATATATATATATATATATATATATATATATATATATATATATATATATATATATATATATATATATATATATATATATATATATATATATATATATATATATATATATATATATATATATATATATATATATATATATATATATATATAATTTCTATTACATACACTTTTATTATATATATATATATATATATATATATATATATATATATATATATATATATATATATATATATATATATATATATATATATATATATATATATATATATATATATATATATATATATATATATATATATATATATATATATATATATATATATATATATATATATATATATATATATATATATATATATATATATATATATATATATATATATATATATATATATATATATATATATATATATATATATATATATATATATATATATATATATATATATATATATATATATATATATATATATATATATATATATATATATATATATATATATATATATATATATATATATATATATATATATATATATATATATATATATATATATATATATATATATATATATATATATATATATATATATATATATATATATATATATATATATATATATATATATATATATATATATATATATATATATATATATATATATATATATATATATATATATATATATATATATATATATATATATATATATATATATATATATATATATATATATATATATATATATATATATATATATATATATATATATATATATATATATATATATATATATATATATATATATATATATATATATATATATATATATATATATATATATATATATATATATATAATTTCTATTACATACACTTTTATTATAAATATTTGTGGTAATGTGGTTATATTCTGCAACACGAGTCTATTGTTTCAAATATTTCATGTCACTGTTGCATTTAGACCATTGGTACCCAACCTTTTTTTCTTGGAGCCACAAACATATATATAATATATGTAAAGTTACCCGAGCCGCGAGAGTTTGCGAAGAAGATGGCGGCCGACTGGAGAGTGTGGAGCTAGTTTGTGGATCATCCGGAAATTACTGTTTCAAATGGAGAGTGTAAAAATAAAAGAAAACTCGATACATAGTAGTAAAAGATATTTAATGATAATATTATTATTACACAACAAAAATAATTATTTACATACACATTTTTACAGTGTTCAAAACAGTTGCCGTAACCAGAATACATAAACAAAATTCTTAATGGATCGCCATAAATTGTTCTTATTAAATAATGTGATAATTGTTCCCTTATTCAAAACAATACACAATTAGTCATTTCAGAGCCAAAAAGTGCTACGGCGCTGCCACGTGCCCTTCTTAAAAGTGCTTCTTAACACATTGTTTGCGGGAAACGCTTAAAAGCGTCTTTTTATGTACTATTGGTAGAGAGCGGGAGACGCTTATAAGCGTTATATTTGCTTACTTTCGATAGAGCATGAGTCGCCAAAAAACATTGTACAGATTGGAATCGGATTTGCGGTTACTTATGATGTTGAGGGAAAGAGAGGGAGAGGAAGATCCCCATGCGATGAACCAATCAAATTAAGGCAACATCAAGCACCTCGGTGGTTGCAACGCAGAGAAGGGTCATTCCTTCCCCAAGGGTCACAACTCTTAGTAATGAGGAGTAAGAAAGAATGATTAGGTTACTTGCGATTAAGATACGAACCTAATAAGTATACTAATTAGGGTCGGGGTTGATGAAAAACTGCCCGACAACAATGTGTTAAGAAGCGATCTGCTCCATATTTCATTACTCTAGTAAAGTGCAGTCTTGCTGTTAGCACTTTTATCACGATCATGTGCCAGCGCCTAGCACAAAACAGTAAAGAAAAGAAAAAAATAGTTATAAATAAATGTTATTTTAAGATGTTGTAAATATCCTGACAGAAATGAAGTCTGGGCATGTAAAGAGTGTACGACCCGTCACTCACCATGCTGCTCATGATTTAACATCCATATTTTCCTTTGATTTTTAAACCTTGTGACATGAACACATCATACGGGAGCTCCAACAGCCATCTGTTGAAATTTTTGTAAAGTAATAGACCTAAATCTTTTTATTAACAAAGGTGAGATCTTTCTGAATTTTGATACAATTTTTATCTTTATACCAGCCAATGACAGGTTGTAGGCCTTATAACGATCCTTAGAGTTAAACCGGTATTTGTGTACGAAAATTTGAACATCTCAAGATAAAATTAACTGTAATTTATACTTTTTTTACTATAAAATTCTTTGAAAAAATTCACATAACTATTGATATTATTTTTATAAATATATTTTATCTCTATATCAAATAAAAAATTAAAATTGCAAACAAGAAACGAGTTACTGATAGCAAAAACCATGTTATGTTAGCTCAGTCAGAATGGAATGGAGACCATTATAAGGGCAGTATATTTACTATTACATGTAATACAGGCAAATATATTAGTACATATAACACAAAAGAATAAACCAATAAATGCCATTACTAATTGTCTTATTATTCAATATAAATATAAGTGCCAAAGAAGTCTTAAGTAAATATATGATGTTAAAATAATGGGAAAATTTAATACAATTTTTATTTAAATACCTGAGGACATATCGGTCACTCCTTTCAAGAACGTCATAAATCAAAAAACTTGATTTCTCAGGAGAACGTTTTTAAAGTTTAAAAATATAACACAATGTATTAAAAATATAACACAATGTATTAAAAATAAATATCAAGCCACTTATTGAACTTTTTACTGCGTCAAGAGTGGCATGGACGCTCTCCTCGACCCCCTGTATCACCTACTTTCAAAGGTATGGGAAGAGGAAAGGTGCCCGAAGGATTGGGTAAACGGGGAAGTTATAGCCCTCCACAAAAAGGGTGATCCGCTGTTGTGTGATAACTACCGTGGCATTACTCTTTTAAGCGTTCCTGGAAAAATTCTGGCACAAATAATTTTGGCAAGAATCCAAAAACCAATAATGCGAGTCCTCAGAGAGAACCAAGCGGGCTTTCTACCAGGCAGGGCGTGCGCTGACCATATACATAACTTACGATGCCTGTTACAGCAAAGTAACGAATGGAACTGCGCCCTTGCCTGCTGTTTTGTAGACTACGAAAAAGCTTTCGACAGCCCGCATAGGTCTTCTCTTTGGAATATCATAGAAGCATATGGAGTTCCTGTCAAAATTGTGGCCATTATCAGGGCGCTTCACACTAACAGCGAATGCTGCGTTAGAATAGATGATGTGTGCAGTGAACCATTTGAGGTCTCTACTGGGGTGAAGCAAGGCTGTGTACTAGCCCCATTTCTCTTCATCATCATGTTTGACTTCATCCTACGAATGTCAATTCCACCGGATCGAGGAATTGCAGTGAGTCCTGCTCAGAAATTATGTGATTTAGAATATGCGGACGATGCAGTTCTAATAGATACATCGATCGGAGCCCTGCAAGATATAATTGACTCCCTCCAAATAAACTCCGCTCGGTTAGGCCTAAGAGTGAACGCCAAAAAGACCACCGAGATCAACATCTTACTTGTGAGGGACGAGCGCTCGTTCGAGTCGACACCTTCAGATACCTTGGAACACTCATGGTGGAGGATGGTAGTGTCCAGAAGGAACTGAATGTACGGCTCGGAATGGCAGGAGCTATATTCAATAAAATGCGCAATGTCTGGGACTCACTGCTTTACTCGACAAAAACCAAGTGTCGTCTCTTTAATGCCTGCATCCTAACAGTGTTGCTGTACGGATGTGAGTCGTGGCACCTCACCAAAGCTCAAAGCAAGAAACTAGCAAGTTTTGAAAATAGATGCCTGAGGCGAATACTGGGTATAAAGTGGTATGACTTCGTCAGGAATGACGATGTGAGGAGAAGAACTCAACAGCCCCTCATACTGGAAGTCCTGAAGAGAAGAAGGTGGACATGGTTGGGACATGTCCTTAGAATGCCACCTGAGGGCATCAACCCCTCATGTCTCTTCTTCCAACCCCGAGGATTCCGGCGCCCCGGAAGGCCGCTGACGACCATTCACCGACTATACTCAGCGGAACTTCGAGACGCCGGACTGACCTGGGAGGAAGCCAAGGAGATGGCGCGTGACAGAGTGACTTGGAGACGACTCGTGTTGGCCATATGCTCCACCTAGGGAGCGAACATGGAAAAAGAAGAAGAAGAATCTTAACAGCAGAGAGCAGTCATTTAAAAAAATTAACCAATTTACAAAATGAATTTCAAAACAGACCATGTTATCGTAAAGTAATTGTATGTTTTTATGAGAGATTTGAATAGATCGAACGAGAAATAAACATAAATTTTGTTCGAGTTCACTTGAAGTACGAATAGCTATTAGAATGACAAAAAACGGGCCAAATCGATGCAAATCTTTTTGTTTGTCTAAAACTGTATAAATAGCTATTTTTTAGATGCCAGAGTGTCTTCGGTAACCGTTTTAAATATACGGTAAGAAAAATAAAATTTATCCAATCGATCTTTATAAAATTTCTATCAATTAACGGTGAAGAAAACTACAAAAGTATATTATGAGGTTTGTATAAAAGATGACAAATAACTGATAATCACGAAACAACTCATCGGTTATACGCAATGCTTCTTTTGACAAAGAAAGTACTGGAACCGCATTCCAGCGCCTTTTTAAAGCGGATTTTCCAAGGTTAATTTGTTGATTAAGTGACTTGAAATTTGTCAGCTCGTAGCAAGGTCATAAATACTTCTGTTCATCAAATGTACAGTCACCATTATACATAACGTCAAAACGGAAGATAAAAACTTACCAATATCAGTCAACTTATGGGTCAAGTACTGAACAAAGGGAATCACTATGTTTAGTTACCTAGTATTACTACTCTTATAATCCAAAGGTCTAGATACACATGCTTGATTACGCATTTTTATCAATTGTTGCGCGGTATGATCAATAATCCTGAAATTATCCGGAGCATTGGTCTGAATGTTCCCGATACTTAGCTAAGACTGCGTCGGCATTGTTTCCCATTCCTATACACAGGACCAACCTGCCGATCAACCTGCCGATGGTTATGAATGTAGGAAGAGCTACCGCTATACTATTCATCTGTTCCATGTGCCTAGGGGGTATTCCCAAGCAAGATTCTTCTACGTCTTTAACAAGAGTGTTCTTGCTTACTATATAATTTTTGTGTTAATATATAAACTTTAAATTCTAGTTAATTTTTACTGAACAAATTTAATTAAAATTGAATTGAATGCTCATTATTAGCACAAAAGCATACTATTATTGAGCAATCGCTAGCAAGTAGGATGTGTGTACGTACTTGGGAGAACAAAAGAGGCGTCGGAAGACCCCAAAAGAGATGGTCAGACGACATAGTCGCTGTGGGGGGTAGAAACTGGCTGCAAGCAGCGACCAGAGGAAATGGAAAGAAGGGGAAGAGGCCTATATCCAGCAGTGGAGGACAGAGGGCTCAGAAGAAACGTACGTACTTTGCTAGAAATAAGCGTGCTCATTTTGAGCATGCTACCTGCAGCGTGGATGGAAGGGGTGTGCTCTGAGGTTTGCTTCGGAGCATGCTAGTATTGATGTATGTAAACAAGCATGCTTGTTTCGAGCAAATGTATGCAGCTAGAGAGCATGCTCGTCTTAAGTATGTTTAATTAGTAGCATGTGTATCTGTACCTTCAAAATGTTATAAATTGAATATACACATTATAATAGAGTATAAAGTACAAGGATAATAATTCTTATAAGATAGATTCATTAAATAATATTAATTTTAAACACAAAATCTGAGTCCAGCCCATCCTCGCTCGCATCGAGAAAGCTATATTATGTATGTAGATATAAGATGAGTAGATAAAATTAACTTCTGAGTCAGAATTTCAGAACAGGTTCTCAATACAGGAAATTAATCTAAAAGTGTCTCAAGTTGTTATGAAACATGTATCGTTCTTCCATTTCTATATGAAAGGAGATGGAAGTCTGAACATCCCAGGGCTAACGACCCGGCATTTGGCTGCTTAAGCGACCACTTTATACACTTCCGTCTTCTTTCATATAAAAAGAGAAGAACGATACAAGCTTCATATCAAGTTGAGGCACTTTTAAATTGACATCTTATCCTTAGGGTGAATAACCCAGTGTCCGATATAATAAATATTATTAACACATTGTTTGTGGGAAATGCTTAAAAGCGTCTTTAACATACTGTTGGTAGAGAGCAGGAGACGCTTAAATGCGTTCTATTTGCTAACTTTTGGTAGAATGCGAGAGACGCCACAAAATATTGTACAGGATGGGAATTGGGTGTTGCGGTTACTTGTGATTACTATACTGAGGGTCGGGCGACAGACTGGCTGAGTATAATTAGGGTCGGGGTGATGGAAAAATTACCCGCAAACAATGTGTTAACAGGAAATTAATTCTTAGCGCGCTGGGAACGATGTATTAGATTGACGATTCGTTAATGTAAGAAGGCTTGAGAAAAATTTAAAAATGTGAAATTTATTGACAGTGGCCATAGATTTATTAGGCCAGGCGGTAGATTGATTATTTCACTATGTGATTGACAATCATTCTCCGTGTCGAATATTATGGTGGTGATGTGAAGTATAAATGAGGGAAAAACCGCAGTTGCGACTGATAATTTAAATGGTCCCATTATGGTGATAGTAGAATGATCTTTAATATACTTCTAATTGATAAAATTGAATAGAAAATAGAATCAAACGATTGTGTGAATGACAAAAGTTGAATTCTCACTTTGAAATAAATGAAGTTAGTGTAGGTTTCTGCAGATGTCAACAAATAAATGCAGTCACTTTTAATTTATGTTTTACTTGGTAAATACCACTTTTTACATTGAAATAGTGGTGTATATACCAAGTAAAACTTGAATTAAAAATTAAGCAAATAAACTTAGAAGAGTGAGTTCTCTCAGCCATCTAGTAGTATGATCTTTTTAACATTTAAATTCATAATAATTGAATAGCTATTTATTTATGTTAACAACTTTCTGCATAACAAAATCAGTAGCTAAAGAACACGATACAGGAATCAAAATCAAATTAGATTTAGGATAGCTCCGCATTCGAGTGACAATATATCACTCGCACTATTAACATTGTCCACATATCATATCGCCTTGAACATATGTGCCCGCAGGATGAAGAGTCGGGCTATTGTTGATCTTGCTACATTTTCACTCGGAATTACAATTTCAACGCTCAAAACTGCTCACAGTCAGACACGTTGCGAGTGACTGATTGATACATTTAAGGTTATAATTTATGTGAACTTTTATTATATACTCTGCAGTTTCATACTATCACATGATAGTCAGGAACACCGATATCCTAGCTTTACCAAAATGAGGGTTTTCGTGCTCTGCGTTGTGGGCTAAAGTCCCTTTTTGATACCGTTTTAAGAGGTCTATGTCAAATTAAGACACGGGGAAAACCAACAATATCAGTACGAGGCATAATTGGGCCAAAAAAAAAACTCTTAACCAAGCGAATCCCATATCTGTATAAAGTAGGACAATACGAGTGTATAAACTTATATAAAACAAAGTAAATTTATTTATTCTAGTCGACTACCACTTGAGAGTAATTGTCCCTGTCTCGGGCAGCTCTACACAGCGCCTCGACAGTTCTGATCCCTGTCAAATCTCGTATATTGGTTATCAATTTGTTTAGTTACGCTTTTTTTATTGAAATATTCCTAGAATCCACGCATTACGAGTCTACGGAAGGGATGACGTTTGTAATTTTCAAGGAATGTAACTCCCATAAATACTGAGGGATGGACTGTATTACTCTTGTATTACTATTGTGATGTGACTGAAAATATATTGTAATAAAGATGATGTAATGAGACGACAAAAAATATAGTACAGGTGAGAATTGGGTGTTGCAGTTACTTGTGATTAGTATACTGAGGGTCGGGGATGATGTAAAAACCGCCAGCAAACATGACGATCATGGATGGAATGGAAGCTGGAAGCACAGGATAGGAGGGAACAGGGGAGGGAGGCTGTGTGGCCAGCGGATGGATAGAGTTGAAGATGAGAGGGATGGTAGTTAACATATATATCTCTTGAAGTTTTGCAAATGAGAAAGAGTCATTTCCACTAGTGTGAAGTTCACATGAAGAATTCCTCGGTAGAATGCGACAATGGGAGTCACGTCGCGTTGCTGGGGCGGTCGAGGATGGAGATCTCGATGAGGCGGAGGCCGCGCGTGCACGGGTCGGTGAGCATGAGCCCGCGCGGCCCGTACACACGCTCGTTCTGCGACGCCACGAACTTGGACACCTTCTTCAGGCACTGAAAAAATCAATTTCAACCTTTTAACTGACCGCAAAATATAAACTGCGGGTAACATAAAGAGCAATGGAGAGAAGGATGCTAAACATGTCCCTTAGGGTTTAAGTTTTGTACTGACATTTCTCTATAGAACTGCATTTTATAGAATAAAATAACAATTGGTTAAATAAAAAATCATGGTTTTCAACTCCTGCCTTGTTGTTACATAACATGGAATTTTGTCTAGCCTCACACCAGTCTGATGATGTCGGTTACGACGAAATTTGGTTGCTGGTCAAATAAAATTCATGTGGAAAAAATTACATAGTTATTAATTTATTCTATATCCCTAGGTCAGCACGCTCAATGTTCAGCACGCTCGGCTACCGTTCTGGAGGTCCCGGGTTCGATACCCAAGGGGGGTAAAAATAAATATAAGTAATTTTTTCACTGTAATATTTATTCAATATTACCGTGGACTGGTACCTGAAGCGGAGGGCTGACCATCTTTCCTTCATGTGTAAAACGATCATGATAACACTGCGTTTATAAGACACAGTGCCTTATGCACCATTGGGGTGCGGATAAGGGTATTATTATTTTATTATTATATCCCTTAGGGATCGAAAAACTAATGTTTGGGGATAAGGGAAAAGACCAAGGTAACAGATGTGGCTCAAAGAATCGCGGAACTAAAGTGGAACTGGGCAGGTCTTGTGGCGCGTATATCTGAAGATAGATGGACAAAAAGGTGCTTGGAGGCATAGAACAGGACGCAGAAGCGTGGGTAGGCCCCAGACAAGATGGTCCGATGGCATAAGGAAAGTGGCGGGCCTGCACTGGAAGAGAGAGCTGTGGAAGTCCAAGAGGGAGGCCTTTGTTCAATACTGGACACAGGAAGAAGGCTGAAGTAAGTAAGTGAAAAACAAGAAATATTAGAAATTAAAAAGGCAATTATTAATAATTTACAACTAATAAATACACAAGTAAATGATTTTGCTAAAAGTCTGTCATTAAAAATATTTCCAATCACTCATCATCCCTGATCCCTTTTGACTGTGACTGCCAATCAACACACAAAAATAAAGCCACTTGAGATCTACCCAAGCTTCTTTCCCTAACCGTCAAAATATTTTGAATATTATTAGTAGATAGTGTTTTAGTATTTGTTGCGGACGTCTGGCCCTGAGCCATTAATATTAAGAATAAAATAAGCGTCTATAATAGGAATAAAATGTATAAATTAAAATAAGCCTGTATCCTCTAGTATGTAAGCTCATACATGTAATTTGATGTAGTCCGTACGAGGCAAATCGGTCGACTGAGCTCCGCTCGCCCGGAAGGGAAGGCGGGGAGCGGGGAGCGCGGTCGCCAGCAGAGAGGGGCCCGTACGGACAAGGCTCGGATAACGGTATAGTCCCGTTATCCGAGCAACGGTACTTTACCGTTATACAGCGCCGAGAAGCGCCGACACGGCATAAAACCGTGCCGGCTGTAGAAACCTAAATTTGAATAAAGCAGTGTGTAAAAACCCAATTGGTCTTTTATATTTCTCCATTCGCCGCTCCTTCGCCTCAAGAATTCGCCGCTGGACTTCGCCTGACTCGCCGTCTCATTGCACCAACAACGGACCGTTGGAAAGCCTTTCTCAAGGCTAGTGAGTACGCTTCAACACACGAGTCAGTGCGATCTCCTTGTGATCCTGCTCTCCGTACCTCAGTCTGGTATCCATTAGACCGATACCCAAGTCGGAGGCCCTTTTCAGGGCCAGTGGATATTGTTCGGCTACGCCGACCGGACTGAGCTGCGGTGAGTCTCTGCCCCTTACAACGGCAGAGCCATAGCTGTGCTACAGACGACGGGCCCCCCAGTGGCATAGCGAGAGTTACGTCAGTAACAGTATTAATCGGTCTTGATAAAGAAGCGGTTAGCTTAGAAACTGGTAGACATTATAATTAAGCTATAATAAAATATTTATAATGATTTTAAAACAAAGTTACACTTTAATTATAAAATGGAAAAACACAAAGTGTTTTATTTATAACTGAGTCGTTTGAAAATGCCATAACTAGGCAAAACAATTATCACGATATAAATTTTTGTGTTTTTTAATAAAATACAACTTAGTAGAATCAAAAAAATGTGTATTTGATTTAAAAATTAATACACAAATTAAAATGGAGTTCTACAAATTAAATGCCAAATCAATAAATAATAAATAAGTACTTTTTCATAGTGCGTTTCCGTGCAGATGTAGATGAGGTATGCGGTGAGGCAGGCGAGGCAGCCCTGGCAGTAGGTGCTGCAGGCGGCCTTCTCGGCCTCCGCAAAGTACGCATTCAGTTGGCTGATTGTGTAGTCAAAGGCTTGCCTTTCAATCTGAAAAATCAACAACATTTTCAATTGTGAATCAGTAAAAAAAAAACAGAAAATAACCCTTTAAAAAAGATATTAACACTATGCAATATTATGAAAATGTATAGTTTTACTAAAAAGTAATAAAACACAAGAACAAATAAAGTATTATATTTTAAATATTAAAATCAAAACACTGATTTGAGTCCAATAATAATAATAAAACCCTTATCCGCACCCCAATGGTGCATAGGGCACTGTGTCATATAAACGCAGTGTTATCTTGATCGTTTACACATGAAGGAAAGGTGTTCAGCCCTCCGCTTCAGGTACCAGTCCAGGGTAATATTGAATAAATATTAGAGTGAAAAAATCACAAATATTTATTTTACCCCCCTTGGGAATCGAACCCGGGACCTCCAGAACGGTAGCCGAGCGTGCTGACCATTACACTACGGAGGCGGACAAATTTGAGTCTACTAAGTTGTATTTTGTTTTTAAAAATAGCCCTTGTCAGGGCATTACCAAACTACTGTACTGTACAGTATAGTAAATATACAACTTAGTACTCAAATCGGTGTGTTGATTTTAGAATTTAAAATATAATATGGAGTTCTACAAATTAAACGCCAAATCAATAAATAAAGTATTAGGACTCATTTCGCTCACTCCTTTCAAGAACGTCATAAATCAAAAATTGTCAATTTTCAGTTGTGCATGTTTTCAAAATGCCCAGAAAATGTACTATATCCCAGCAAAAGCGGCATATCTTCACCCATACAACAAAACACTCCAAACAAAAGCCTTTATGAATCCTTTTCTTACTTCAATTTTTAAATGTTTGTTTGATAGGAGGCTGTACTTTTTCATAAAAGTTTGCTTGGCTAGCGTTATCCTCTTTTTTATGTCTAGGGTACATTTATTGTTATATGTTAGCGTGCTACCCAGATAACAGAATTGATCCAACTGTTGAATTACTCTATTTCCGAGAAGTATTGTTGGATGGAGGTCAGATTGCTCTTTTTCAACGATCATTGATTTTGTTTAGGCGGCATTAATTTTCAAATGGAACTTATCCAGAGCATTAGAGAGTGTTTAACATGTGGTTCATGTCACTCTCGTCCTCTGCTATCAGGGCGATGTCATCAGCGAACCTTATACAATGTATTTGTTGACCGTTTATTTTTACTCCATTTGTTTTTTCCTTCAACTCTTCAATGGCCTCCTCTATGAACAAATTGAATAGATAGGGTGACAGCGGACAACCCTGTCTCACACCTTTTCTTATCTTGGCTTCTTTTGAGGAACCATTAATATCTATGAGAGTGGATTGGTCCTTGTACAATTTGAGGATGGTTCTTCTGTCCTTCCAATCAATTCCTCTTTTCTTCATGACTTTAAACAAGAGGTACCAATCCACTCCATCAAAAGCCTTCTCTAAGTCTATAAAGGTCGTGTATGTTATAAGATTCACATCCAGTCGTCTTTCCAGTATCTGTCTCAGTGCCAAAATTGCCTCTCGTGTTCCCACTCCACTTCTAAAACCAAACTGATCCTCTCCAAGCTGTTCCTCCACTTTCTTTTTCAACCTGCCCTTTATAGTGTTCAGGAGCACTTTGGATGCGTGGGATAGAAGTGTTACGGTTCTATAGTTGTTGCAGTCTGCTGCATTTCCCTTTTTAGGTATTGTTATAGACTTACTCTTTACGAAGTCGTTGGGCAATTTTCCCTTTTCATAGCACTCACTTATGATGTTATATAGTGCTGTCTTCGTCCGTTCGTCTACATTCTTTAAAACCTCAGCAGGTATATCATCTATCCCAGTTGCTTTTCTATCCGTTAAGGCCTTCACTGCAAAATCGAATTCAGCCCTTGTCAAGGGTGGTCCCTTGCAATCGGGATCTACTTCTTCTTCTGGTTCCAAATAAATCCTTTCGTCTTCGATATCATTTCCACAGTACAGATCTTCTAGATATTCCTTCCATCGCTCAGCTACCTTTTCATTTTCAAATAATAGGTTTCCGTTTTTGTCTTTAACAATATTGCTCTTTGTTTTAGGTGTATATTCTAGGCTTTTAACTCTGTTATATGCTTTATCGATATTATTTTTGTGTAGTAGGCTTTCGATTTCTTTACAGTTTTCACGTAACCATTCATTTTTTGCATTGCGACATTGGTCTGTAATTTGATTTTTGATCGGTTTGTATTTGACATAATCTTTACTCCTTAGTTTGTTTCTTTCCTTGATTAATTCTAGTATTTGTTGATTCATCCATGGTTTCCTGGGTTCTAGGACGTTTTTCCCAATACTTTCGTCACATGCTGCATTGATGTTTTTTTTCATTGTCTCCCAAGAAGTTGGTTCTATCTCATTATTAATCTTTACTAGAGTTGATTGGAAGTCTTTTACTAATTTTATATCTTTTAATTTTTCCAAACACCAGTGCTTTTTCTTGGCCATGATTATTTTCTTAAATCTAATATTGCATACCGCTTTGACTAGAGTGTGATCACTATCTATTTGATTTCCAGGGTATGAGTGACTAGATCGTATTTGATTTCTATATTTTTTCTTTACTAGAATGTAATCAATTTGATATCTCCTCGTGTCTCCGGGGGCCTTCCACGTGTACCTCCTTCTCTCGGGGACTTCGTACATTGTGTTGGTGACGATCATCTCAGACTGCTTGCAAAATTCTATCATTTTTTCTCCTCTTTCATTCGTATTTCCTAAACCAAACTTTCCGATACATTCTTGATCAGTTGTTTGACTTCCGACTGAGGCGTTGAAGTCTCCCATAATAATCACATTTGATTTGTTTTCGGTAAGTCTCAGCAGCTCCTCGAGTTGTTCGTACATGGTGTCAATTTCTTCTTCGTTGCAGCTTGATGTTGGAAAATACACTTGTATGACGTACATGTCTGTGGGCTGGGCTTGTAGCTTTATCATAATGATTCTTTCATTTACGTGAAAAGTGTTAAGGACGCTGTTCTTCCATCCACCTTTCAAAATGATTGCTACACCTTTGCTGCCTCTTTTTTTACATCCACTATGAATTATTCTCAAGTCGTCTTACACACTAGTTTCATAAGAGCAATATTTTCATCGACAAGCGATAGAATTTGATTCAAACACTAGATTTATCACACAAGCTACAGAAAATAAATCAACTGAAGTAAATCATGCGTCTACGGTGGTCTTACAAGGCATATTGGACAAAATATATAGAAAATACTGATAATTTCACCGTCAATATGGTACAATAGGGGTGGTAAATTTCCTGTTAATTAAATGACACAGCTAATGACAGCTGCCAATATTCATATTTTTATTGCTTTATACATACCCTGTCTTCTAGTTCGGGTGGAAATCTAGTCTGAAATTTGACAGAAGTTCCTTCTGAATAGTCCCTTTGCACGAACACTTTCAGGCACTGCTGCGGAGGAGTCTGTTGGCTGCCCGGGGTGTTGGGACCCGAGGGAACGCGATTGTTCGACATTGTATACGTGGCGGAATAAATTTTTGAATATATTTAATTACGTCAATAAGTAAAATACTGTATTAATTGCGACTGTAGCGCGCGACACACTAATCTAATCGCAAAATACGCAAGCAGCAAAAGTAACAGCACTTCTTTGATATCTCGATGACAGATCTGGGCGTAGACAATTTACTAAATTTATACCATAGACAAGTTGTAAAGAATGTTTCATATGAAAACCAACAAATACGTAAAAAAAACACCCATACCTCGCTATATGGCCGCTCTTTATACGGCATTTCGCTATAACTGCCCTCTTCATCTAAGGCACGTTCTCCATTTACGGCCTAAAATGTTTCGCTATAACGGCAAAAAAAGTTTTTTTTCGATGTCGATATATCTACATGTTGCCAATCTTACGCAAAAAATTATGACAACAGTGATCTGCAAGTTACCATTTCTTCATCGTCTCCAGATTAAAGCCATTTAAAAAATATTATGTGTGTATACATGCATATATTTTATGTAACATGAAGTTGTTTCATTTTTGTTTATAGATTATCGTTGGTTTTTGGAGTCTGTTATTATTTTATGTACAAATGTATGTGCTTGTTATGTGTGTACTTTTTATTTAAATTAAATAAAAATAATAAAATGCATTTTAAATGACAAACAATGTTACATATTTAACAAACTTGGGAACCAATCCCATAGAATTTGTATGAATTTGTATTAGGGTGGTGACCGGAACATTTCGTCGTAACGTAACTTCGTTCGCTCGCGGTGAGAGCGTCCGAAACTATGGATAGATCGCTCGGCTCGCTGAACTGACTATTCGAATGCTCGCATCGTAACGTGTTACGTTACAACGAAATGGCTCCGGCAGTCACCACCCTTAGAATTATTGATCCCTTATACGGCTTTACGCTTTGCGGCCAAGTTTCGTGAAAAGTTTCTAGGACGTAAAGTGAGGTATGGGTGAATTTATAAATATGTAATGAAATTAGGATTTTCGAAAGCCTGGAGTCGTTTTTTGTTACCGATGAATGAATTTACTAGAATTCTGTTTAATCTAGTTGATATTTTCTTTTTTTTCCTAATTGGTACCTATCTACCTATCTACTTAAATGAAAACATTGATCCGTCTCATTATTATTTTAGTAGTCGGTTGTTTCTATTTGTCTGTGTTTTTATTTTGAGTTTCGCGAAAATGACATTTGTTTTGGGTTGTGATGTCATGTGAACCGGCTTGTTTTTGTTTTGTTAATTATATTACATCGCAATGCCGTGGAAGTAAATAAATAACTATTTACATTTCCGAAGCGATTCACGATTTATATGAGTTTTAGTTTTTAAATTCGTTGACGATGAAGAATGTGATAATTATTCGTGAATTCAAGAAGGAAACGGACGATGTGGCGTGCCAGGAGTTATTATGTTCTTCTATTATGGGTTACGCAAAATCAGCCTTCGTAATTTTTCTATTTAAAGAGGTAAATTTTTAGTAATAATTTCAAAACGATTCAAAATCTGTAACAAATCCGGTATGAACATCCATTATACGTCATTTCCTCCTATAATTAAAAAAAATCTTTAGATAAATTATACGTAACTAACTAACCATCACGTCACTTCTCCGCATGGCAGAAAGAATAAAACGCCACGCTGCTGTCTTTGCGAACAATCTTCGCCTCGTCCACATTCATGCATCTCCTCATACATACCCGCCGATTATTCCGACCTCTGACCTTACCATTTTCAAGTATGTATTTGAAATACTTGATCAGGCCAAGTTTTCCTCGACCTTTCTCTGCTCCTATTTCCAAACGCATTCGCCTCATAAATTTGTTTTACTGTTCTTTCTCCACTCATTCTATCCACATGTCCAAACCATCTCAACACACCTTTCTTAATTGTATCGATAATACTTATCTCAGCCTTGAATTCATTCCTTATTTTACCATTCGAACATCTATCACACATCGTTTTGCCGCACATTCATCTGAGAGTTCGGATTTCGAATACATTACTACTTTCATCCTTCTTTTGCCAACTCGATCTTTTACTCCCATTTATTAGGGTTGGCACCGGGAATCCATTGTGCACTGCCAGTTAAGCTTTCACTAGGGTTTTTAAAAAAAAGTATCATGTGATAAAATATCCAATCGAATAAGTTGAGTTACTTTTAACAGTGTGATATGGTGTACTCTAAGGTCACAATAGACCTAATATGGTTCAGTGACATAAGGGATGCAAGGATGAAGATCCCTTGACCTTATAATAAAAAAATAGTACACTTTATACGGTATATATTGTCCGCCTCCGCAGTGTAATGGTCAGCACGCTCGGCTACCGTTCTGTAGATCCTGGGTTTGATTCCCAGGGGGGGTAAAATAAATTTAAGTGATTTTTTCGCTGTAATATTTATTTAATATTACCCTGGACTGGTACCTGAAGCGGAGGGCTGATCACCTTTCCCTCATGTGTAAACGATCAAGATAACACTGCATTTATATGAAGCAGTGCCCTATGCACCATTTGGTGCAGATAAGGGTTTTTATTATACTTTATACGGTCATATTAAAAAGCACAATAGTGTATTGTATGTAAAACACATATTGATTTTTTTGCATTAAAAGCTTTGTTAACTTTGTGGTATGGTAATATAACACTCTCCTTATCTTGAATTGAATAAATGAATAAATTATTATTCCCAAACCGGCAGTCACCGCTGTTTTTAAGTGGTATTACACAAAGTGAACGATGAATGATAAGAAGAGTGTTTTCAGATTGATCATTTGATCTTGTGGTAATTTTTGTTTGAATGTTTCCAGGTGATCTTGCAAATCATGGTACTGGCCGCTGCTGTATCGTACATATTCCTCGGGTTACCCATACTGCTATGTATCGCCACAGTTCCAGCAATCACGGCCGTAGTGTACGTCTGCACGTACACTACTCACGCGTTCAAAGCGGCCGAGCTATCTATGGTGAGTATGTTTCCCTCTCAGCACTCCCCTCGCACTCCTCTCAGCACTCCAAAGGACCGCCTTATTACCTTACAGCAAAACACATTGTGGGGCGCCAAACCTCACACTTTGAACTGTAGATAGGTGCGGTGTGTCTTCTGCAGCGCTTCGCTTCTGGGGGCGTAAATCCCACAAGTTCTGAAGTCCTGCGGCGAAAGGTAGAGAATATTTACCAATAAATATTTCTCAGGTCCGGTTCCGATGCGTAGGTCGAGGTGTTGATACTGGTTCGTAGTCCGTGGTCGTTGCGATGGTCAAGTCCAGGGGGAGAATCCAGTAGATTAGCGAAGGGTAGAGCGAGCGGAGAAATAATAACACCAAGTTCGGTCGTCCAGGATGGAATGATTTATTTACCAAATGTACACATATTTATATCCCTACGGAGCTAATCCGCCGGGCTGGTCCCCCTATTGCCTACGTGCGCGGCCCCCACCACTTTTCTGCTGGGTTCCCGTTGGCCCCAGCGTAAGTAGTGGGAGCCACGCCCCCTTTCCCCGCTCAGTCTGGCGGGTTTCAATATGGGGACGGCTGCTCGGACGGAGTCGCTCCGTATTATGTTCCATACAATAATTACAATATATTTCCTTACATTTCTAACTAAATCATGCCTATCGCGAGGGCTGTTCCTCTGTGGCAATACAAAAATCCTTTATTAGGAACAGCCTCTCGCTTACAAATTGAGTACATTTACAATAATATCGCCTATTTTATAAATGCGGTCCTTTTGTGGACCTCGTGTTCATCTGGTCCGTTACACACATTGTTTGCGGGAAACACTTAAAAGCGTCTGTTACATACTGTTTTACATAGAGAGCTGGAGACACTTATTATTTTAATTTTTTTAAACGAGACAAATATTAGTGTATTTTTTTATTTACCAAAATACTTCTATGTCATACTACAGTAAACCACCCTATAATGTTGAGATAAGTACCGCGTTACCGGAGAGAACGTTCAAGAGGGTAAATGTTTTTAAATTGTATCTATAAATCACCTTTTCTTGACAACAGTTGAGACCAAGATTTGCTGCGTCCTACGCCTTATCTCTTCATTCCTCACAAAGTCAAACTAGCTAGTGTTAGTTGTGTAAATTTTTCTTTGTTTTCGGCTTTTGAAAAGAAGTCAAACCACCGCACGCCTAAAATTCTTCGCAGACATCTATTTTCAAAGCTAAGTAGACGCTTCTCTAGGCCCTTGTAAGGTGCTATGTTCACAGCCGTATAAAAGAACAGGAGCAATGCAGGCATTGTATAGGCGGCATTTGGTCTTCACCGAGTATAGATCCGATCTCCAGACAGCCTTCATACTATTGCATGTGGACCCTGCGAGTCCTAAACGCACTCCCAGTTTGAAGACTGCCATTTTCAGTCGCGTACACTCCCAAATACTTGAAACTCTCGACCCTTTCGATGAGCTGGTCACTCAACGTCAAGGGTTGCTGGGCGGCTAGGCATGAGCTGTTGCACAACACATAGGTTTTTGCAACAATAATAAATAATACTTGTGTACAATAACACACCCGCCTCCGTAGAGTAATGGTCAGCACGCTCGGCTACCATTCTGGAGGTCTCGGGTTCGATTTCCAGGGGGGTCAAATAAATATAAGTGATTTTTTCACTCTGATATTTATTCAATATTACCCTGGACTGGTACCTGAAACGGAGGGCTGATCACCTATCCTTCATGTGTTAACGATCAAAGTAACACCGCATTTTGACACATATAGGTCTTGGCGGTGAGCTGTAATACAGAGGGAGGTCACAATAGACCTATGGTCGCAGTGACATAAGGGATGCAAGATCCCTTGACCCCAAAAAAAAAAAAAACTGCATTTATGTGATGCAGTGCCCTATGCACCATTAGGTGCGGATAAGGGTTCGAATGACAATGATAAATGTGTTATATTTCAGAACAAGCCTTTGATGCGTTGGGTGGCCGAAGCGTACGAACCATATTTCATGAACTCTGAACCCAGACAGGTTAAATACGGAGTTTTCAATGAAAGTGACTACAAATCGGAAGAAATTGATACAACTTCATTTTGCTCCAAGGTAAGGACCAGATTGAGTTATGTCGCATTGCCAAAGCTGCAAATTTTCCTCCAGAACACAATCACACAATTACAAAGAAATAAGTATTATCGTATTATTGATATTGTATTTTCGTTGACAGATAATAGGCGTAGTTAGTGCGAGAGATTTTATTGGTCCTGAAAATAGTCTCTCAATGTACGGGCTTGCGGTGGATCCCAAGTAAGTTTATTCACATTAATTTTCTATTTTAAAGGTATTGTTAACGTTGTGATATGGTAATTTAACACTCTCCTTATGGTTCATAATTCACTTTGTGTAATACCACTTAAAAAGTAGTATTAATTAAAATAATAAGGAGAGTGGTATTTACATTTATTTATTGACTCAAAATTTGGCCTTGTGAACTTTATGAAGGTTCTTCAGCGGGTGTTTAATTTCTTGTAAAAGGTCTCAAGAGTGTAATACTTGTTCACAAATCTAAATTATCTCCAACTAAGAGTTTTTTTTGACATCTCAACATAGATGAAGAAGTAAGCCCCGTAAATGCCCAGACTTCCATATTCTTCTTCATCTATGTTGATGTTCTTATTCGTTCTTACTGTTTAGAATTTTCAGAACGGCGAAGATGATCTTATATTATCTCCCAGTGATATGTATTTACTACGACTCAACTTTTAAAATGAGAATATCAATATAAAATATAATAGATATAGTCTCACAATTTTTGTATTACTCCGTAATATAATTATGTATTACACGAAAGTATTATAATATAAAGTTATTCATTTGTAGCGACGGAAATAAATAATTTGTGAAAAAATCGGGGATAAAATCACCAGTACACAAACGTTTCTCATGTCATTATATGCGTATGTCGTGCGCAGATCGTGCCAGTAGTGCGCAGATCGACTTACGCGGCGGTCGTGTCGCTACGCTAGCTATTGCGGCTACTTGCGATGTATTTTTTTTTCGTTTTCATATAATTACCAGAGCTAACATGTCAAAATTGTTATATTTCAACTTCAAGTACGGTCAATAAAAGCAACACTTATGAATATTCACATTTTTCCCGTTTTTAAACCACATTTTCATATGGTGTACAAAATACATATCACCGGTGCACACGGAAGTTTTTAGCACCGAAAGGGAAGGGTTAAATCTGTAGTGGCATGATGACATCAATGGTACCACAATGTACACATGCCCTTGTAACAATATTGTGTTCATTTCAGGTACTCTAGAAAAGGCGTCGCTAAGCTACTAACCCGTAATGTGATTGAATACGCAAAACAGAAGAAATACGACAACCTCAAAGTCATCACGACGGAACTGCAGAGCGAAGCGCGGACGCTGTTCATGAAGGAGGGCTTCCAAACCAACCAGATGTACCACCGCCCTATTCTGGGAGTCTTGTCCTTGGGCGTGTTCCAACAAGTGTTCCCGACCAAGTAATAAGCTGAGATAAGCTGGAAACTGCAGGACCAAATGGCATTTTGGTGTTTATGAGAAAAACAACTCTTTGTCTTTAAAAATTATTTACATTCCACACAAAGCTACTTGAAACTTTTATCAATAAATCATTCCGTTTTTCTATGGATAAGATTGAACCCAATATACACCGCAGGACAAAAAAAATTACGAGTCCTCAAAAAAACTAAAATTTACATATAATGAATTATTCTTGATATTTAATTAGTTTTTTTTTGTATTGTTTGACATATCGCTCACTCCTTTCAAGAACGTCATAAATCAAAAAACTTGATTTTTCAGGAGAACGTTTTTAAAGTTTAAAACTATAACACAATGTATTAAAAATAAATATCAAGCCACTTTTTGAACTTTTTACTGTGCAGCAGATTTTTTTAAGTAAAACCTGAAGGTTTTTTCTCTATTTGAAAAATATTTAGTTAATTTTAAAAAAATAATGAAACAATACCATTTATTCAAAATTCAAAAACAACACTTTCTGCCCTGTAGCGGGTAAATATTAAGTTAAAAATATGCCTCTTTTCCTGGGATATAGTACATTTTCTGGGCATTCCAAAAACATGCACAGCTGAAAATTGACGATTTTTGATTTATGACGTTCTTGAAAGGAGTGAGCGATATGTGATGACTACTCGTTACTTCAAGGTTAAAATAAAAGAACTTACTCATGAATTGTACTTAGAAATTGCCATTATATACCAGGTATCAGATTACCCGAACCTTAGAGACCCATAACGGTTCATTTATGGTCGAGTGTTTGTGATGGAATAATAGAAGACATATTATTTTTTAATTCATATTTAAGAAGTAGGTTCTAATCGCTTTATTTGAAATTAAGGTATTTTATATTTAAACATATTAGGGGGTTGAATTAGTTCTTGCCGTTTATAAAAATTTAATATTTCTCTGTGATTTAAATAGATTCCTTTGGTTTTTTTTTGTTTTCCTGTCCCCCGCTGCCTCGAACACCCACGTGGCACTTTCAACCGACTCAAAATTAAGGCTATGGGCCTCGTTCATCGGCAGGGAAGCTGGGTCCCGTATGCTCTGAAGGAGAGAGATATGGAAAGGCGACTTTGCATGTGTGATTCACTCTTGCAACGGCATCACAGAAAAGGTTTTTTGCATCGCGTCATCACCAGCGATGAGAAGTGGATCTTCTTCGACAACCCCAAACGCCGCAAAGTCATCTGCCAGCCAGGTCAGCCACTCCCTGCTGAAGCCAGCATTGCAAAACGCAACATTCACGGCTCAAAAACGATGCTTTGCATTTGGTGGGATCAGCAGTGAGCAACGGCAGAGCCTAGCTGTACCACAGACGACGGGCCCCCCAGTGGCATAGCAACACACGTAACGTCGGTTACATTTGGTCCTTCGAACCGGATTTGGACCCCCCGTCTACAGCTACGATGCCGGCTTCCTTGCGATCGGGTCGCAACGCCGGCATGGATCCTGAGGACCGCGAAGATGATGCTGCCTCTGTCTCGTCCACACACACTGCACGGACGCTGAACTGCGCCGCAAGCTGGACGAGATGGCCGAGCACAACCGGAGGCAGCAGGAACAGAACGCAGAGCTGCGGGAGATAATCGACCGGCTGCAAGCAGCGAATGCAGCATCACTTGGAGGGGTCTCTGCTACGGGGAACACAGCGCATCCTTCCCGTGGTGAGCCTAGGCCGGAGGACTCCGGCTCAGCTCTTCGAGAACCGTCGGACGAGCATCGAGCATCACCCGGAAGAGTCTGGTTGACGTGGAGCGCAGGAGCGCTACGTAAGGCGTCCCTACTTCAACAGCGACAACCAATGGAAAGAACCGAGAGAGCGTGACCCGGTTCGAGAGTGGGTGGATGACGCCCCATCATTCTTCCCGCCACCTAGGACGGATCGAGGCGGTCCGGTGCCAGCAGCAGCGCCCGGGCGAACCGATTCCTCTCCCTGGACCGGGGAAAGGGCATCGACCAGATGGTCAGGCCAGCCGCCGGAACTGCCAAAGTTCGCTGGCCAGCCACAGGAGTGGCGGACGTTCAAGGCGTCGTACGACCAGTCAACAGAACGATGGGGCATCGGGGATGCGGACAACATCGGACGGCTGGCACGCGCCTTGGAGGGACGCGCTCGTCGAATCGTTGCGGGGCTCCTGCTATACCCCCGCAACGTTCCCGAGATAATTCGGAAGCTCGAAGAAAACTTCAGCAGCCCGTTATGATCATCGCCGGAATCTTCGAGGAAGCGAACCACCTGCCTCGTCTCACGGAGCATGCGACCGTGGAAGCGGTTATGGACTTTTCGGTAGCAATCCAGAACGTCATAACCACGGTAGAAGGCCTGGACGCCCACTACCTGGCCAATCCCCAGCTACTAAGCGAGATGGTAGCGAAGCTGCCCCCCTTCCTGAAGTGGGACTGGTTCATACATCGCGTCGGATGCCCGAAGAGGGCCAATATCTACGACCTGGCAGGATGGCTCGAAGAGATAACCGCGGTGGTGCCGTCGTCGGGGGGCTTGAGCGCGCTAGCCCCGAAATACCAGCGAGAAACAAACAAATGAACCGACGGCCGCGAGAAACCGGCGGGAGCGAGAGATAAGCGACATGTACTTGTGTGTACGATAGAAAAGTGCGTATGCTGCAACGGAACACACAAACTCTCGCGGTGCGAGAAATTCAAAGTGACGGCAGCGAGCGACAGGCGAGTGCTCGTGCTAAACAACGCAATGTGCTACGTGTGCTTGGACGCAGGCCATAAGTCCAAACGCTGTAAGGCGGACAAGTGTGACATGTGCGGCAGCAACCATCACCGGTTGCTGCACAGAGAGCGAGAAGAAAACGAGCCAAACACCGGGGGAGAACATGTGCTGTTGTCACGCGCCGTGGAAGTGCCGATCACCTTCAAGGTAGTACCAATAACCTTGAAGGGACCACGCGGCCAAGCGTCCATCCACGCGCTACTCGACGACGGCTCCTCGGTGACCCTTCTCGAGCAAAGGGTAGCGAATGAAATCGGGGCGACGGGCGCCTCGGACAAGCTCGAAATTGCGACCGTAAACGGCGAGACGCGCACCAGGAACTCGCAGTGTACGCGGTCCAGGCGCGGACAGTGCCCAGCATGGACCTGCCACACCGGAATAGTGCGAGCGAGCGGGCTGGGGGCGTAACGGTCAAGCCACAAATGCTGATCGGGTTGGACAACGCCTCGCTAATGGTAGCAAGTGGCCCCCCTATCTTCCGAGCGGACGGACAGCTGACCGTCGACACCGCCCTAGGAACAGTGACGTACGGGGGTACCCTGCATCCCTCACTTCAGTACCTACCGAACAACCCGATCGAAAAGCGGATGAATTGATCAGGAGAAATTTCGCCGTGGACTCTTTGGGCGTCTCCACTGCATCATTAGCCGTTCAACCGACACACGTGCGACAGTCCTCATGGAGGAAACCACGAGGCAACTCCCATCTGGGCGATGGGAGACAGGCCTACTGTGGGCCAAAGACGGCGCAGAGAGCCGGCTCCTCTCGCTGGAGAGGAAACTGAAGAGGGATGTCACATTAGCAGCAGCATTCAAGGAAAAAATGGCCAGTTACATCGCGAAGGGGTACGCAGCCAAACTCACCCCCGAGGAGGCGAACGCCTATCACCCAAGAAAATGGTACTTGCCGCACTTCGCTGTGTCGAATCCCAACAAGCCTGGCAAGGTGAGGGTAGTGTTTGACGCGGCCGCCCAATACCGAGGAACATCTCTAAACGACCACCTGGTGGCAGGACCCGACCTCTTGTCGTCCTTACTCGGGAACCTGCTACGTTTCCGGGAAGGGAAGGTGGCAATAGCAGCTGACATTCACGAAATGTTCCTCCGCATCAGGATTCGGGAGGCCGACCAACACTCGCAGAGATTCCTGTGGCGCACCAAGGACACAGAGGAGCCGGCTACCTACATCTTCACCTCCATGATGTTTGGGGCGAAGTGTTCATTGGTTCAAGGTTGATTGTTTTGATTCATCGGAGAAAATAATATTTTGCCAATCCTCCAAGGTCCAATTCTGGTGCTCCTTCGCCCAATCCAGTCTAGCCTTCTTCATTTTGTTCTCCAGTAATGGTTTCTTTGCGGGACTTCGTGCTTGGAAACCATGCTCCAACAGCCGCCTGGACACTGATTTTACTGAAAATGTATATATTTGCTGGTAGTCTGCACCTCTGCGTATATTTTAAGTGCCGTTAAAAATCGATCGCGCTTAACATTTTTTTTTATTAAGCGATCATCTCGGGCAGATGTTGCGCGCCCCCATCCGCTTCCTTTTTTCCGTTCTATGGATCCAGTTTCTTGGAATTTTTTAAATAAAAACCTCACTGCACCTTCTGAATAGCCAACTTGACGAGATATTTTACAATTAGATATGTTTTGTTGCGACAATGTGATTATTTTGGATTTTATCTATGTTATGTTCATACAAACGCGGGTAAAACAAGACTGTTGAGACATTTTAAAATGTAAATATTGTAGAAAGGTGACACAAAGTGTCCTTAATTTATTGAACAAAAGAAAGAGGTATCGATAAAGGATTTCTTAGAAAAAGAGTTCAGTAAAGTCAAGGCGTGCGATAGCAGGTAAACTCGTATTTTTTTTTGTTCTGCGGTGTACATATTGTATCTTCCGAATGGGTCTATTCAAAGATTTATAATTTTTTATTCCACCCAACTATTGTACAATATCGATAACACAACTTGGCCTGAGCAACGAATGGACATTGTCTTACCATTAAGTAAATTAAAAATTATGTAATTTTATGTGTCATAAAAAATAGTGTATTTTTTAATGTTATTATAATATGTTTAGAAATGTTTAGAAATGTTCTTATGTTTAGAAATTAAGATTATGTAAGTTGTAAAGGTAGTCGAGAAGAACAAAGAGACGCAGTTCAGTAAGTTTTAAATGCTACAAATACTGTCCCCACCCCATGCATCGCCTTTAAAATAGTATTTAAGGGGTGGCGGACAAATATTTGTGTGTTCAGATGAGACAATATTCAAAACGCGTATACGCCGCGCCCGCTCTGTGTTTATATTGGTGTCGCTCTGTTCTTCTCGCCCTTGTGTTTGGTAATTTAAGATATATTGGTGAAAATTTGTTATTTTCACATTTATAACTTTGTGATTTTAATAAATAAAAGATTGTCTTCATTTGCGCGTTTTCGTCTTCCTAATAAAAGTGATCCAGTACCGTTAGTAGTAACACATATTCAACTCATTTTTTACCACTATGACTCTCACCCTTTCATTTAAAGTGGAATTTGACAAAGATGGTATATTTTTAATGTAAGCATTTCAGATTCACAAATGATGCAAAAAATACAGCAATAATTGATTTATATAATTACCATAATAATTTATTTAATAATAGATTTATATAATACTTTTATTTATGTAATTACCTTAAATTTATTTGATAATTTGTAACATTATTCTATTTAAAATTAGTTGTAAGCATAATCACATAATGTTGGGTGTGTCCAAATACTTGTCCACAAATCTGAGTTTCTCCACAGGAGTTATTTTTACATTTTCGACATCTCAACATGGACGTCGAAAAGGATCAAAGAGAATGATGACTTAAGTCTGGCTATTTACAGGGCTTACGACCTGTTGTAAGCTGGTTTAAGTGTTCACTTTATGCACGTGTAAGATTCACCTGTAAATACCCAGACTTCCATATTCCTCTTCATCTCTATCTTAAGGTGTCAAAAAAAAATTATAATGTTTAAACAGGGATAATTTGTTTATGAATCTCTATAGTAATTTTGTACTTTTATATTATTGATCTCTTTATAATATGTATATATAAACACTTACAGCATGAATTCAACTAATAAATACCTTTTATTTATTATCATTTATGTTTTTTTTAATGTTTAAATTATAATGTTTAAACAGGGATAATTTGTTTATGAATCTCTATAGTAATTTTGTACTTTTATATTATTGATCTCTTTATAATATGTATATATAAACACTTACAGCATGAATTCAACTAATAAATACCTTTTATTTATTATCATTTATGTTTTTTTTAATGTTTAAATTATAATGTTTAAACAGGGATAATTTGTTTATGAATCTCTATAGTAATTTTGTACTTTTATATTATTGATCTCTTTATAATATGTATATATAAACACTTACAGCATGAATTCAACTAATAAATACCTTTTATTTATTATCATTTATGTTTTTTTTAATGTTTAAATTATAATGTTTAAACAGGGATAATTTGTTTATGAATCTCTATAGTAATTTTGTACTTTTATATTATTGATCTCTTTATAATATGTATATATAAACACTTACAGCATGAATTCAACTAATAAATACCTTTTATTTATTATCATTTATGTTTTTTTTAATGTTTAAATTATAATGTTTAAACAGGGATAATTTGTTTATGAATCTCTATAGTAATTTTGTACTTTTATATTATTGATCTCTTTATAATATGTATATATAAACACTTACAGCATGAATTCAACTAATAAATACCTTTTATTTATTATCATTTATGTTTTTTTTTGGTTTGAATATTTATGTTACCAAATACAAACCTAAAATAAAGTCTGTGAGGTAATATTAGGGAACAATCCGGCCTTGTGTATTCACTTCACATCGATATACATGTTTAAAATGGGAAAAATAACAATATTCACAGCCAATTTAGCTTGAATTAACTGTAATTTAAGTAGAAAATGATCATTTTCAAATTTGAATTGCTGAAAATGTGAAAAAACATCGCTCGACACTCATAAAAAGGTAAGAAGATTTGCGAAAGAGCGAGTGAGGCTGAGATGTGATTCTACTTCTCGCGTTCTCATATGCTGAGTGTCCCATATACCATATACCGTCCAACAGAGAACTGCGGAAGTCCAAGAAGGATCCCTTTGTTCCCTACTGGACACAAGAAGGCTGAAGCAACGTAATACCATCCTATATATGGAGAGTAAGAGCAAGACGTGAATAGCGTCGTTCCCTCATCCATAGCGATTTCTAGAATATATAATATATATTCCTATGACACACGCTGACACATGCTCGCTTGTGTCGGTGATCTCTCCAATGTGGGAGATAAGTGTTATTCATTCCATGTGTACAATACAGAGGAATACCTAAAATCTAAAGTCATTTATTATATTTACAGAGATACAGTAATACCCCGCTTTGTGATGTATTTTTCATATTTACCTTCCTATCTTTACCATCCTACTTGCATACAAGCCTCTAATGTAGATGCTTTGCGGGCTATAATTTTTTTTTTAAGTGTGGATAATCTGTGGCAGCAAAATAGCGCGCTAAACGAATCAGCGCTAAGTGGGGTCCATTTTCTTTGCATGAATGTCTTCCATTTTTTGTACTCTGTGTTCAATTATCGCAATTTTACATACAAAAGTTAACTAACTAACTAACCATCACGCCGCTTTCCCGCAGGGGTAGGCAAAGAGAATCGAACGCCACACCACCCTGTCTTTGCAAACATTCTTTGCCTCTTCTACATTCATGCATCTCCTCATACATACCCGACGATTATTACGACTCCTGACCCGGCCGCTTTCAAGTATTTGACATACCTGATTGTGCCAAGTTTTCCTCGGTCGTCCTCTGCTTTTTTTTCCAACTACATTCGCCTTATAAATTTGTTTAACCGTTCTTTCTTCACTCATAAGTTCCACATGTCCAAACCATCTCAACACACCTTTCTTAATTTTGTCAATAATGCTTATTATCTCAGCCTTACATTCTTTCCTTATTTCATCATTCGAACATCTATCAAACATCGTTTTGCCACACATTCGTCTGAGGGATCGCATTTCGAATGCATTCAGTCTGCTTTCATCCTTCTTTTGCCAACTCCATGCTTCGCTTCCCATACATAAGGGTTGGAACCAGAACTCCATTGTGTACTGCCAGTTTAGCTTCCGCTGATAGATTTTTATTTGCTAAAACTGATTTTAGTGCACCATTCACTCTGTTCCCAGCATTCACTCTCCTTTCTATGTCCTTATCAATCTTTCCATCCCTAGAAAACATACTACCCAAATATACGATATCATCTACCTGTTCCAAAATCTCCCCATTTACCAATATTTCACACTCAGATCTACATTCATCTCTTTCAAAAACCATGATTCTGGATTTGCTAACATTCATCAATAAATCACTTTCCTTGCACACATTATACACTTTTGTCACCAACGTTTGCAGGTCTTCTTTGCTATCGGCAAGAAGAACAGCGTCGTCAGCATATAAAAGGCAACAAACGGTTAAATTATTCATTCTAGCTCCAATATTTAAACCGTTCAGCTCTTTCATGCAGTTATCCATGTATAGATTAAACAGCCAGGGCGACATTACCGTCAAACCAGGATGAAAAAGAGCCATTTATCCTAATGCATGCAGTGCTATCCTCGTACAAGGATGCAATGCCTTGGATGAGTTTACTGCTTACTTCATACTCAGATAACACCTTCCATAACTTCATTCTACAAAAGTTAATGCGTTTTAAATAACAAAACAGTATTGTGGTACATATATAAAGTTATTGGGAATGCGCACGACCTGTGACACTACGCTAAATAAATGTTGACATTTATATGAAGCAAGCGCAGAAGGTAAAAATACCCTTTCTGTCCTGAAGCACCGATCGACTGAACGGGCAGAAATACCTTTCCCGTCCTTAGTATGTTTAAACAGTGTTATAGCGAAACATGGTAAATAGGGGTGGCGTTAAGCAGGGTATTACTGTACGTAAACTTAAAGCAATGAAGGAAGGAGGGTAAGTGTATGTTTTCTTCATCTCATAAACCCGATGGAAGTAAGGAACCAGATCCACCACATTTCTATCCTCGTCCCCAAGTCGACGGTCTCGGGCGTGGCGATGCCCTCCGCCCCCAGCCCGTAGGGGGCGGCCGCCGCTGTCCTCAGGTAGTGCACTCCTCTGGCGGTGGGGGGCGCGCCGTAGCCCATGAGCGTCCGGGAGACGTTGGCGCACGCCCCGGCCCGGAAGGGCAGCCAGCCGGCGCAGGGCACGCCCGGGAAGCTCGCGCTCCGGGAGAGGGACTCGCTGTAGTACTCCCAGCTCTTGTTGTGGCTGCACATGTAAGCCAGGCAGTTGGGCTGAGAGTCGCCTCCGTTCGGGTAGAAGTCAACGTGCCCTGGAAACATACAACAACAACAAAATTTACATCTTAATATAGATGAAGAAGAATTAGGTTTAAGAAAAAAAATAGACACTATAAATGTCGGCCTCCGTAGAGCAATGGTCAGCACGCTCGTTTACCGCACTGGAGGTCCAGGGTTTGATTCCCAGGAGGAAGTCAAATAAATATAATTGATTTTTCACTCTAATATTTATTCCATATTACTCTGGACTGGTACCTGAAGCAGAGGGCTTTCCTTCATTTGCTTACGATTTTGCCCTATGCATCATCGGGTGCAGATAAGAGTTGTATGTATGTATGTGTGTAAAATAAAATTCAGTCAGGGTCAAGTATGTGAATTTAATCCAAGATTCGGACCTTACATAGAAACAGAAAAAGTCTTTGCTGAATAAAAGCTTTCCCTATTCCAACAAAGATGTCGGTAGTGAACTCACATGAACTGTGTCACGCACAAAATGTTGTGTATAAAATATTTACAGATCACAACACAGTACTTGGTGTACTCATATGCCCTCAGTGTAGCAATACTTGTGGATGATAACACCTTGCATTATTGCTTTCATCACGGCTAAATCTGGCAACATTGTATGATTTAACAAAGAAAATGTTTTATATTATTACCACATTGTTGTCGAGCAGTTACTAGTACGCTAATTAGCAAACCCGATTCCGATCTATACACTGCTTTTTGGCATCTCGCGCTTTAACAAAAGTAAAAAAAATAAAACGCTTATAAGAGTCTCCCGCTCTCTACCAACAGTATGTAAAAGACATTTTTAAGCATTTCCCGCAAACGAAGTGTTAATACCATAAATATGGTAATTCTCTAATAACTTTTAAGAAACGTCTGAGACATCTATCATTAGAATCCTAACTATCCATCAATCCTCCTCCCTTAGTTTTTCTCTACCTCCTTCCTTAAACTCCCTTTTTCCTTTGCCCTCCTTATTATCATCTTTTGTAATACGGGTTTTTTTAAATGTCAATTTGTAATTTATTTATTTTTAAATGTTCAAGTACTATCTACCCTATGATTGCAAACAGCTATATATGGTATCAAACATTTTGATCAATATCACTAGTCTGTTTTTGGTTGGTTGGAATACATTGCTTTTTAGCAATAAGCTCGCCAATGTACTTATTTCTTTTCTGTACATGAAGTTTTTAATAAATAAATAAATATTTGGAACTCACCACAAGGATCGGTGATACCGAAGGTGCCCGCATCGGAATGAATCACGTCCACAAAGCTGGCGTCGGTGCTGTTCAGCTTCAGAGCCGGACTTTCATCGAAAAAGCAAGGGCCCGCGGGATCCAGCCCGCTGATCCTGTCCAACCTTTCTCCCGTCAAATTGTAGAACTTCTTCCCGGCAAAACCACAAATGTGAGCTCCCAGACTGTGGCCGATGGCGTGGAACTTTGCGACGCCAGCTGGAATGTCATCGTTTATCCCTGTTATTTTCTGAAATTAACTAACTAACTAAGGAATGTGGGAATGTGACAACACATATCCGCGATCGTATGCATACCCACATAATAATAAATTTTGTTACGGACGTACGGCCCTAATTACGGATGCCTCATTGTATTGTGAATTGTCTTGTATATTATTTTCCAATATTGTCATGTTGTATAGAATATGAGCGAAGGGCTGTTCCTTTAATAAAGGATTTGTTTTGCCACTACAAAGGATCAGCCCTCGCAATAGGCACAGATTTAAATATATTTCTGTAGTATTGCTATGTATTGATGTAGTCCGTACAGTGGCGGCTAAACGCCTGCGCGCCCGCTCAGAGGGGCATTCCAACTTCGTATGTAAAGCTAATTCTAAAGTTTAGAGTTAGGTCCTCGGGATGTTTTAAATGAATAAATAAATATAAATAAGAACCAGTTCCTACCCCCTCTTCAATCTTCAACGTCCTAACATCCCAACTCTAAAATTTAGAATTAGCTTCACATACGATGTTTGAAAATGATGGGGAATGCATCGAAACAAGTGTCACAATAGTTTTTAAGAAACAGTGGTATTTACCTAGTAAAGCTTATATTAATAATGGAAAGATTTTGCCACAAAGTGATTGCCGAATCAATTAATGAAATAACCTGACCATTACACCACGGAGGCAGGTTCTAGCGTGGTAAACCCAAAAGACCCGGTTACCAAAGGGTTGAAATCCTCACCGTTATATAACTCTGCCAGCACTCTTCCGAGTTCCTCTCCGATGAACCTGACGGCGGCAGCGGAGGAAAGGTAGGAGCCTGCGAGCACGCTGCTCGGGTCCACGGCCAGCACGTTGTGCGCGCCCGCGGCGGCCAGCCGGCTCGCCATCGTGCGCACTATGGGGCTCCTCCGGCTCGCCATGAACCCGGGCACGAATATGATCACGGGCAACTCTTTCTTGAATAAACTAGATGACAAGATGGCGGAGCTGAGATTCCAAGTGAAGTTGTAGGTTACCTGTGCAAAAATACGCTCTTTTTAACATTTTGAGTGTGTACAAATACTTGTTCACAAATCTGAGTTTTCTCTTAGGAGTTATTTGTAACATATTTATTTTTACTTCTCTACGTGAAGAATATATATCAGTCAAGGTATTTACAGTATTTATGACCCTATCATAAGCTGGTTACGTGATAACTTTACACACATATATCACCTTTAAATACCCAGACTTCCGTATTCCTGTCACATAGAGGCAGTCAGTGGTAATGCATTGAAAATGCTAGGATTTGTTCTGCGTACTGCCAGGGTTTTCCAAAATACCCGCGTGCTGAGAACTCTTTATAACTCCTTGCTGCAAAGTAGACTCGAGAGTGGCTCGATGATTTGGGGGCCACACGAGCTTAAGTACTCTCTAATAGTAGAGAAAGTCCAACATAAATTTTTGAGGTATCTCGACATGAGAGAGTACGGCTATTATCCTTGGCTCTACCCGACCCAGTTTCTCCAGGGTATACTTGGCTACAACAGTTTAGAGACTAGAAGGAATGTGTATTTGATTACGTAGTTTTTTCGATTGTTGCGCGGTATGATCGATAATCCTGAAATTATAAGGAGCATTGGTCTGTACGTTCCCGATAGTTACCTAAGACAGCGTCGGCATAGATTGTTTCACATTTCTATACACAGGACCAACCTGCCGATGGTTATGCCTGTAGGAAGAGCTACCGCTATGTTGAACAATATCACATTGGATATTGATCTGTTCCATGTGTCCGAAGGAGTTTTCCGAAGCGGGATTCTTCTACACATTTAACAAGAGTCTTCTTGCGTACTTTTTAATTTTTTTTTTAATGTGTACGCCTTAAATGTTAGTTTGTAATGTATATATTGACTATTGAATAAATTGAATTGAATTGAATTCCTCCTCATGCATGTTAACGCATTCGACGATGACGAGTCTTTAAGATTTCTTATAAGAAACACGGATGACTCCTCGTATATGAGTCTTTGCTTATGTCATACTTTGAATATAAAAAAGTTCAATAAAAGCAATATTTCTTTAAGATTTTGCCCACAGATGTCAGTAGAGGGATATTATTAACCAGAAAAAAATAAAACTTGGCCCTGAATTCTATTAGTATTATGATACATATCAATAAAATGTTATCCTATTGCAGCCTGTGATCTCACTCTTGGGCTCATAAAAATGATAAGGATCCCAAAACATAAGTGTGTTATTTGACACATTTGGCTTACATATGGTAGTCATTACAATTGAGATGTTATGGAATTATTCTTTATACTTTATTATTTCCTCAGATTCTGTTATCGCTCTTGTGTTTTCAATAAAAATGCTTTGTAATTAATAAATAATTGCTAATAACAATGAATGTAACTGTGACATGTTTTTTAAAATTATGAATAAACTTTAGAATTGAAAAGTGGCTACATTTAAAAAAAATACCGGATACAAAATTTGTGTCGGGCTGTGGTCCCATGGTTAATGTCGCGGACTCTTAAGTCAGAGTTTCAGGGTTCAAACCCATTCTACCACAATTTGATACCTATTTTTAATAATGGGTAGAATGGCGAATGTTGCATGTGTGTAAAGTGATGACTTAACCGGTTATTAACAGGTCATATGTCTTGTAAATTGTATATATTCATTTGGATTAACAATAGCAACACATATAAAACAAAACATTAAAAGAATATAGATACAATAAGGCCAATTACAGTTAACCACAGAAACACAAAAATATTAGTACAAAAGATAAGTCAGTTCATATTTATTTTACCTCTGATTTATTTATATTCATAATTATTTTGTTTTATTTTATTTATGTTCATATTTATTTTACTTTATACATATTTATACTTTACATATTTATACATATTTATTTTATTTATGTTCATATTTATTTTACTTCTGATTAGTATTTAGTTATGGCAACATAACAACTCGAGGTAAAATAACTATATATTTTCATATTATTTTTTGACATCTCATCAAAGATGAAGAAGAATATGGAAGTCTGGGCATTTACGGGGCTGAAAACGATCATAGGCTGGTTTAAGTGATCACTTTACTGTAATATTATGGACAATGCGTCGTGCGCGTAGACACTTTGTGATCAGCGTACGCGTGCACTCGATGACGTCCACATTAAACAGGACACTTTAGTCCCCTTTTTGTCAGGAGGCAGGTTGGACTGAAGCGAGTATTAAATAATAACACGGTATCGACTATTTATTTATATGTTTATTTAAAAACAACAATACGGCAGTCAATACTCATGTGCTTCCAAACAGCTCTGTTAAGTTATGTTACACCCGACTCTCACGAAATACCAAATTAGACTATGTTAAAAACCCTCTTGCATTAGGGTAGAGAATCATAAAATGCTGTACCGATTTATGGCCATGGGAACGCATCTCGAACCAAAGGCCGGACAACATATTGCAAGCAAATGACGAGTCCCTCGACTTTCTAAAAAAGGACAATAAAAGTGCGAATGAGAAATGGCAGGGCCATTACATTACACACGTGTAACATTCACCAATTCTACCCATTATTGACAACCACACTATTCAAATTCTTGGAAGTTCTATATGAATGAACCAATTTAGAAAACTTGTTCTTGAATCACTAGAACTTCACTAGAGACATCTATTGGTGGGATGTAAAGAAGCTTTTTACTAAGCAGAAACTCTTATATTAGTATATGAGGTCCGAATCCTGGATTTTAATCACACACATGAGAAACGCCAGAAAATACCATTTTCATTTTTATTATTTAAGCTTATAATTTGACCAGATAATTTATTTACAACATTTTGAGTGTGTTTTAATTGGAGATAATCCAGATTTTGTGAACAAGTATTTGGACACACTCAAAATGTTGTAACTGTATATTCACTGTAGTTGGCAAATGAACAAGTATCTATAAGAGGGTGAATGTGCATGTGTGAAGTGTGTAAGAGGGTGTGTTTGTGTATGTGTGTGTGTGAGATGATGATTCTAATGGAGACATACACACAATGCAGATAAAGATAGTAAAGATCCTGAGAGGACAATATGCTTACCATTCGACTTTTCAACATAAATTTGCCGCAATTGAATATGTTAACTTGGCTAAAACATGATTGCCCATACTTTTATATTCTTCTTCAGATGAAGAACAATAGATATGTAGAATAATATTGTTGGACTTACTGGTTGAGATCCGGCATGGAGGTCGACAGTCACACCGCTGAGGTCGGGCTTTCCTGCCGCAAGCAGCTGGTCGTGGGAGATTCCCAGAAGCCACTTCATGCCATCACCTTGCGGGAAGAACAAACAAAGTAAACATGGCAATCTGCAGAAAATTGATGCGGCATTTACCGGTTCGCTCCCACAAGCTCATCAGGCCGGCCATACAAACTCGGGCAAGTAAACGCACTCTCCTTTGAGCTTGTCGCAAGCCAATATCAAATTGGATCGGATTTTTTTTTTTATTAGAATATATATCTAGGCATCTACAAGAAAGATGTAAGATGGTTTGGACATGTAGAATGAATAAGTGAGGAAAGAACGGTAAAACAAATTTATGAGGTGAATGTAATTGGAAAAAGGAGCAGAGGAAGGCCGAGAAAAACATGGCACGATCAGGTATACCGAATACTTGAAAGTGGTCAGGTTAGGAGTCGTAATAATCGGCGGGTATGTATGAGGAATGCATGAACGTGGAAGAGGCGAAGAATGTTTGCAAAGACAGAGTGGTGTGGCATTCTATTCTCTCTGCCTACCTTTGAAATGGCGTGATGGTTAGTTAGTTACTTAGTTTAGATATCTCAACAGGGATGAAGCATTCACAGGTCTTATGGTCTGACATTTTCTGGGTTAAGTGATCACTTTATACACTGTCTCTGTTCTGCCTTACATTGAATTTCATCATCTTTTTCTAATCATTATTACACCTAACGATGCATAAGGCAGTGCTCCGTACAGAAGCAGTTCTGTCCTGATCGTTAAACGCATGAAGGAAAGGTGATCAGTCCTGCTTTTCAGGATTGTGGACACATTTCTGATCTTGTGGTTCTATGAATGTGTTGTTGGCGGTTTGTGTGTCGTTCATCTGGAAACTGTGTAAGTTTAACACGTTGACTGGCAACTAGGAGATGTCTGGTAGATTGCGATCTTGGCTAAGATGCCGACTAGGAGTTATCTCCTACTGTGTTGACTTGCCATATTCCTACAGCTACCCATCTAGCTGCTAGTATAGCGGTGCTAATATGGACAGGTCATGGTAAGAGAACACAAAGCTGGCTTACATCAACACAAAACATTATTTATAGATTTAGCATTTAATTTGTAGAACTCTATTTCAATCTTTGTATTAAATATTGAATCAAACACTAATTGGAGTCTACTAAGTTGTATATTATTGTTTAAAAAAACACATAAAAATCAATTTTGTGAAGAAAAAATGTGACATTCGTTTGAAAATGCCATAACTAGGTGTAACAATTGTCACAAAATTGACTGTGTGTGTGTGTTTTTTTTAACAATAAAATACAATTTTTAATTAATGTTTTACTTAGTAAATACCACCATTTCTTAGAATCTACTGTGACACGCGTTTCGATGCATTCTGCATCATTTTCAAACAATACGGTGTTTGAAAATGATGCGGAATGCATCGAAACACGTGTCACAGTAGATTTTAAGAAATAGTGGTATTTACTAAGTAAAACATTAATTAAAAATGGATAGATTTTACCACAAAGTGACTGCCGAATCAATTAATGAAAATAAAATACAACTTAGTACACTCAAAAAATTGTGTTTGATTTAACATCAATACATTAAAAAAGAAAACAAAACCAATAAAGAAATGAACAGAAAACATAGTTATGTACTATAATTATAGTTTTAAATATGTAATATAATATGATTAAATGAAATTGGCTTTTTAGACCGGAATTCTTCCGTGGCAGTCAATGTGTCAAACTGCACATGTAGTTGTTTGACTATTACAGTATTACTGCTATTTACATTATGAGGCATAACGTTACACATGTACTTTGTATGTTTAGAGATAATAATATTTACATGTGGGGACATGTTAGACATGCTGTAGCTAGGAAGGTCCACAAAATTTGCTAGCAATACTTATTTTGACCTTTAAGCTGAAAGATAATTTTTTATTACTGGGTCAGATTATCCGCCTTGGTAGTGGTATAACGGTCAGCAAGCTCGGCTACCGTTCTAGAGGTCCCGGGTTCGATTCTCAGGGGGGAGGGGTCGAATAAATTTAAGTGACGTTTTCACTCCCATATTTTTTCAATATTTATTTATTTATTTATTTAAACTTCATGTACAGAAAATAAAAAGTACATTGGCGGGCTTATTGCTAAAAAGCAATATCTTCCAACCGACCAAAGACGGACTAGTGATATTGATCAAAACGTTTGATACCATATATAGCCGTTTGCAATCAGTGGGCAGATAGTACTTGAACATTTAAAAAAACATAAATTACAAATTGACATTTAAAAAGAAATATTACCCTGGACTGGTACCTGAAGTGCAGGGCTGATCACCTTTCCTTCATGTGTTAACGATCAAGATAACACTGTGTTTATATGATGCAGTGCCCTATGCACCATTGAGGTACAGACAAGGGTCAATAGTAGGGTCAGATTAATTTGTTTTTCAATGCTTATCATGTCCCATTGGAAGCATAGCGAAAAAACAGAATAAAAGAATTACGGTCGCTGTAGTTCCTATGGCAACACCCAAATGGTGCATAGGATACCTCATCAGATTGACAGTGTTAACTTGATAGCTAACTACACGAAGGCGAGGTAAGTGACGGAGTTTATGATAAAAGACATAACTGCTATATGGGAAAGGAAATGTAGGAGGAATATTAGGTGCCACAGGAGAGGGAAATAGCAGTAATGGCTAGGGCACTCGTAATCACATGCCCATATTTCTAATATGTTGTGCAGATTGTATTCTGATTATATGTTATATGCAGCCCATCATCAAAGCATCAAGGGTAGAATGGTGAATGTTACATATCGCTCACTCCTTTCAACGTCATATATCAAAAATCGTAAATTTTCAGTTGTGCGTGTTTTCGGAATGCCGAGAAAATGTACTATATCCCAGCAAAAGCAGCATATTTTTAACTTAATATTTACCCGCTACAGGGCAGAAAGTGTTGTTTTAGTATTGAAGAAAGGGAATTGTTAATTTTTTTTAAGTATACTAAATATTTTTCAAATGGAAAAAAAAAATTCAGGTTTTAGCTAAGTAAAAAGATCTGTTGGAAAGTAAAAAGTTCAATAAGTGGCTTGATATTTATTTTGAATACATTTTATTTTATTTTTAAACTTTAAAAACAATCTCCTGAAAAATCAAGTTTTATTTATATATGATGTTGTTTGAAAGAAGTGACATTGTTTTGACATGTCAAAAATTGGACTGCATGATTTCCAAGTCTGCAGATTTTGTATGGAGGACAGTCCACATTCTCTATAATTGTGACGCACTCGCTCGCGACCGAAGCCACATCTTTGGAAGACCACTACTGGACTCCGAGAAGGTGAAGCTCCTACCACCGAAACAGGTAGTGAGCTAAATGACTAACGTAGGTTTTGAGAGTGAGCTGTGACACAGAGGGAGGTCACAATAGACCTAATATGGTCGCAGTGACATAAGAGATACAAGATTCCTTGACCTCTTATAAAAATAAAAACGTTAATATCAAGTTGAGACACCTTTAAAAATATTTATTTTACTTACATTTTCTCAAAAATACTTGGATGAACGCTTTCTGCACGCCACTCACAAACCGAACTAGCTCATCCATCTTCAGCACGGCTATCTGATCGGCCTCCGAGCTGTCGGTGCAAGAAGCTCCTTCCCACATCACCAGCACTATATGCGCACACAGCAAAGCCCTCATCATTCTCCCTGAAAATACCCAAGTCTTTCATAACCAATTTCACAATAATTCCTACGCTTTATTGCCCGTTAGGGGACGCCCACGCCGAGAGTACCTGGAGGACCTGTGCTGAGACTAGGACGTGCGCTGCTCATCATATGCACATTTCAAAAAAGCCGCACAAGACAGGGAAGAATGGAAGAGAAGAACAGAGGAAATTGCTGCAAACTAATCCCAGGATTGAAACCAGAGAGAGAGATTTCCAGTATTTCAATGTACCAATAATATGTCTGAATACTGGCAATAAAGGGTGTCGGGTTGTGTTCCCGTGGTTAGTGTTACAGACTCTCGAGTCAGAGTTTCTGGGTTCGGACCCACTCTTTCACAATTTGATTTCTATTTTTAATAATGAGCCACTTAGACTCACAAAATTAGTATGAAATTGAAGTATTCTTGTAAATAATAAAAACACAAATATTTCTCTTTGTATTAAAACAAAAGTGCATAAACATAAAATAAAGGGCAGTAAGTATGAATACCGATTAGAGGCATTCCAAATATGGCTACATAGTAGAATGGTACCCATTCCATAGACTGATATGGTCAGCACTGTGAATATGCTCGAAAGAGCAAGAGGAAGGAGACAGTTGCTGACTGTTATCAATATTACCGTAAAAATAGCTTGTGATTATTTGAAAACTGGACCTTCGTTATGGTAGTCGAACGCGCTAGCCACTACACTGCGAAGATGGACTTGTTTTGCGCAGTTTCATTGAAGTAATTGTAATTTTACTTTTCCATTAATTGATTTGGCAGTCACTTAGTGGCTAGGAATATCTATTCTTTTTTAATTTAGGTTTTACCGTGTATATACCACTATTTCTGAATTATTACTATGAATTATGTTTAAGAAAAAAATAATTATTTAGAATTTGCTAACCATTTTATGAAATAATGATAAAAAATTCAACAACAATAACGTAGAAATCCTAAAAATTATTAATGCGAAAAGTCATAAACTGCAACATTTTGAAACAATAGAAATGCATAAAAATATAAAATATAATGACTATGACTATGTCTCTCCCCTATTGTCTGTGTTCCCACTGATAAAAAATAAGAAATAAAAAAAACACACCTCCTACCCCCTCTTCATCCTTTACGTCCCAAGGACACAGCTCTTAAATTTAGACTTCTTCTTCTAACCTTTATCCGCACCCAACGGTGCATAGGACACTGCATCGTATTGATGCAATGTTATCATGATCTTACATGAAGGCAAGGTTATCACTTCATGAACCAGTCCAGGGAAATATGAAATAAATATTAGAGTGTAAAATCCTAATATTTATTTTCACCCCCACTCTGGCAATCAAACCCGGGGACTCCAGGACGGTAGTTAAACACGCTAAAATTTAGACTTAGCTGCATGGAAACACGTGTCACAATAGGTTTTGAGAAATAGTGGTATTTACCAAGTGAAACTTTAATTAAAAACGTAATTCAATTTTTGATATCCAATTATAAACTGTTCAATTTTAAACACTTCTTTGTTACATTTTTTCAGTCCTTTGCAGTGGACTGTATCACATGGCCGCCTACAGGTAAAAATGAGTACATACATAGGAATTTATCCTTTTTAAAATGGCTATCAGTTGTTCAAGTGGAGTAATGGATGCAAATGTTTGCTATTATCTTTACAAACTAAAGAGGTTAAATATACTTTTGTGATAAAATCAGTATCTATGTATATTAGGCAAGTACGTGTGTACTCATTTGCACTATATTTCAAGGCAAAGTGCGTACCTGATGTGCCTGTGGACATTGCATAAGTACAGTATAACCTCCATATAACGGACCTCTATTCAACGAACTTCCGATATAGTGGACAAAAATCCAGTCATATGAAAAAAAAAATGAAACGTACTGCTAATTATACACGCTTAAAATCCATGGTTGAATTTTAACCTATCTTGGTTTAATTGTCCGCCTCAGTGGTGTAATGGTTAGCGCGTTTAGCTACAGCACTGGAGGTCCTGGGTTCGATTCCCAAGAGGGTTAAAATAAATATTAGTAACTGTTGGACTGGTACCTGAAGCGGAAGGCTGATCACCTTTCCTCCATGTAATTAAAGATCAAGATAACATTGCTGCAGTGCCCTATGCACCATTCAATGCGGATAAGGGTTAGAAGAAGAAAATTCAAGTGTAACTGCATGTAAACAATTTTTTGCGGTCATGATAATCATGTCATACGTCTAGCACTAGAATTTGAGACATAATGCCGTCTTGTTTGTTGACTGCACCTAGCCGGAGCAACAACAACACTGCCAAAAATGAAGTTATCAGCGGTCAGATCACATCTCGACGATATAATAACATTTATTGACTATTTCTCAGATAACGAAGTTCTACTGTATTACACGCATTTTTATAATTTTAGAGAGTTGATTATAAAAATCATCAAACTTCAAAAGTGCAAACAAAACAAGATTCTTTTTTCAAAGCAGCATTACCGAAAGCAAGTGCGTCAATATCAAACAGCAACGTCACTTCACAAGTGTCCCAAGACGATAAATACAATTTTATAATTGTAATATAAATTTGTTTTCAAATAACTATAAATATTTTATTATAACTTAATTATAATGTCTACCGGTTCGAAGCTAACCGCTTCTTTTTCAAGACTCTCATATAATCATGTCATATTTATCAGTTTTGATAAAAAAGTGGTTAGTTTGGAAACTGGTAGACATTATAATTAAGTTAAAATAAAATATTTATAGTGATTTTAAAACAAAGTTATATTTCAATTATAAAATGGAAAATCACAAAGTTATTGATTAAAATATAAATTATATAAATAGAATTTCGTGTTTTGTATTGTTTATTTTTATCCAAATACAGTGTTCATATTTTCACTATTTTTTAAAATCCTATTTCTTTATAACGGACTTTGGGTTTTAATGGACACCCTTTTCCCCCAATTAGTCCGTTATATCGAGGTTTTACTGTAGTGCGTACCCATTTGCACTATTATCCAAGGTGATGTGCGTATCGTGACGCATTCGTGATACTGAATAGTTCATTTATTTAAATAGATAAATAGGGGCGATGTGCTGTAGGTTTTTATTTATAATATACACAGTAAAATAGAGAACTTAAAAAAATATATTTGATTGTACCCAGTATAAAGTTAACTATGTAGTGTAGACAACTTTAACAATATTAATATTTTCCATATTATTATTTTTTTTGACATCTCATCAAAGATGAAGAAGAATATGGAAGTCTGGACCCAGACTTTTTTGACTTATTCATCTTTGATGGGATGTCAAAAAGAAATATAATATGAAAAATACCTCCTATAATTGGAGATAATCCAGATTTGTGAACAAGTATTTGGACACACTCAAAATGTTGTGAATCAATATTTTCATTAATTGATTAGGCAGTCACTTTGTGGCAAACATAGTGACACACGAGTGATTGTTCAGGACACACGAGTGACTGTTCAGGACACACGAGTTATTGTTCAGGACACACGAGTGACTATTCAGGACACACGAGTGGCTGTTCAGGACACACGAGTGACTGTTCAGGACACACGAGTGACTGTTCAGGACACACGAGTGGCTGTTCAGGACACACGAGTGACTGTTCAGGACACACGAGTGACTGTTCAGGACACACGAGTGACTGTTCAGGACACTCGAGTGATTGTTCAGGACACACGAGTGGCTGTTTAGGACACACGAGTGACTGTTCAAGACACACAAGTTACTGTTATATTCACAAGTTAGAGCATTAAAAATAACATAAGTTATTTGATCATGAGATAAGATAATAGACAAATAAGTTATAGAGATGTGAATATGAAAGTCTGGACATACGCAGGGCTTCTGATCTAAGATGTTCAATAATGGGCAGAACAGTGGATATACACAGAGCGCACGTGATCGCCCGGGCCACCAATGCCAGGCCGTAGTCCCGAGATTGCCCAGACTTGGTTGGGGTTAGTAGCAGTAATGACACTCACCCATAATGTCAAGTTTGTAGGTAACTAATGAGTTTGACAACTGAAGTATTCTAGTTTTGGCCATTCACAATTTATAGTAGATACTATGTACAAAATACACACATACGTCATTTCTGCACACGAGAGGTGTTCAAATAATTCACAGAAGAGACATCTGCATATTTGAATTTCATTTAAGGTTTGTACTGACATTTCTTGGTGGAACTGCATTTTATATAATAAAATAACAACTATATAGTATTTTCCACATTTATTTTACTTGACCATAATAAAAAATCATACATTCTATAACTTAAATGTATTTTTTTATCTTTCTCTGTACCCGATGGTGCATAGGGCACTGCATCATATAAACGTAGTGTTAGCTTGATCTTTGACACATGAAGGGAAGGTGATCGGCTCTCCGCTTTAGGTACAAGCCTAGGGTAATATTGAATAAATATTAGAGAGAAGAAATCACTTATATTTATTTGACTCCCCCTGGGAATCGAACCCGGGACCTCCAGTACGGTAGCGAAGCATGCTGATCATTACACTACGGAGGCGGACATAATAAATGATGTTATTATATATTGTAGCCGACTTATCTAGATGTATAAATATAATCTAGAATAAAATATAGGTAAATTTTGTGTTAAAACTATATCAATATCTTATAAGGATAACCATTGCACGTTGTTGCAAATTTGATACATAAGTATTTTCTGGATTTCTCCTTGTTAAAAGTTTTTCTTTTTTTTTTCTCTAATGTCAAGAGTAACGTACAATTGATATTTTTTTATTTATTTAAAATAATACAGTCATGCAGTGAAGGGTTAAATAGCCCAGGGACCTCGGTACGTGTAAGCAGCGTACTGTCCCCTCAATAAAGACTGTAGTATGTCGCATTGGGGGGTGGTCTTTGCCCATACCGAGGTAAAATAGCTTCAGGCTAGTGTTAAGTAATGATGTAAAGAAATTGTCTGAAAGGGGGTATAAATAGCAGACCATAACAATTTCACTTTAGTCTACTTTTGACCTGATGATACAATGATTATTCCGAAACTGGTAGTCATGAAGTAGTGTTTTTTAAAGTGTGAATGATAAGGAAAGAGTTAATGATATAGGGTGAGTGTATGAACTCCTCGGATCCCCCTCGAGTGTGCCTACCTACTACACACGAGCAAATCAATGCCCTTTGTGGATACAGTGGATACAGGTGTTGTTTATTCATTATTTCCATTCAAATACTAAATATAATTTAGCATATCGATTGATTTGCTAGAGCAAAATTAAATATCTATTATCGATTACAAACATTTTTCATAAAAAATGTTTGTTATTCATTAAACTTTACTTAACCTGTCTGGGAGTGAGTTTTTGCGGATGTAACTGCATCTGGGGTGAGTTTTTTCTTTCAATATATTTTTTTATGTTATTCAATTCTAAAGGTAGAGACTGACCGGAGCAGTTTGTCGTAACGTAACATGTTACGATGCGAGCATTCAGGCAGTCAGTACAGCGAGCCGAGCGCTCCATCCATAGTCTCGGATGCTCGGTGATGCTCGCCGCGAGCGATGTTAGGACGAAATGCTCCGGTCAGTCTCCACCCTAAGCAATAATAAGTAACATATTAAAGTCTTCAACAGCTTTTGGATAGGATCACCACCGGTGAGCATTATGATTTGAACATTAATGTCAGCAAAACTAAGCTGATGGTTTTCAGTCGAGAAAGTCATCCAAATACAAATTTTCAGCTGGGTGGTGTCAATATTGAAAGGGTAAAACTGTTTAAGTACTCCGGCGGCATCATCACTGAGAATCTAGACCTCGATATAGAAATCAAATGCAGAATAGATGCAGCTCGTGTAGCTTTTAATAAAATGAAAAATCTTCTCTGAACGATAATATGAATCTGAAATTCAGACAAAGAATGATCAAATATTATGTGCGGTCAGTTTTGCGTTATGGTGTCGAGGCGTGGACCCTCGAGGTTAATATCACTAACCGCTCGGAGGCTTTAGGAATGTGGATCCACCGAAGGATGTTGAGAATATCCTGGACTGACACGATCGCTAACATTGAAGTTTGCGTAGATCAAACGCACACAGAGAATTGTTGGCAACAATCAAGCTCCGTAAAACTTGGTATTTTGGTCACATAATGAGAGGTAAAAAATATACCGTCCTACAACTGGTCATGTTTTTTTTAAAAGAATTTTGAAAGAGAGAAAGAAGACAAACGAATCACAATGGGAATATTTTCAAAAGTGGACTTGAAATTAAATTTAGTTTATTGCTTTACTTATTTCTAATTATTCTAGATTATCTAAACAAAAACCAGTTTTATTAAATGTAAAAATACAAAATATATTTTGAAATACTTTATTGTGCATTTTACTGATGAAATAGTTGGCCATACCTACCTTACCCTCGGCGTTGAAGTCTATTGTTTATTTACTACAAGTATTCAGTTGTTCAAACACAAAGTACTGTTGTGTGGGGCTATTGTATCTGGGCTCAGATCAAAGCCCTTATTTACCTGAACAAAATTCATACTTCCGTGTAACCATTTTCTAGCAAATATTATTATCTGACCGTGAAAAGATTTTAAAAGTTTGAATGTTAATGTTCTTCTTAGATATGCAACTATTTTACAACAAAGAAAATAGGAGTCAAGTAGTGAAAAAGTGTCTAAGTTATTGAAGAATTTAAAATTAGGAGCTAGGGTTCCGGTCAGGATGGCCTTGCGGGCTAACCCCGGTCGACCCTCGGCTCTTTGACACTCGGAAGATACATCGTTTGGGTAAATTGGGTACTTTATCTTCTTCTTGATGTAGGCCTTGTGGCCTGTTTTTACGAGGGATTAGCCTCCTGCCATAATTTTTACCCCATTTGGGGTAATTTACCTCGGTTCCCCGACTGCTGCTCTAAGGAGTATATCTGGCAAGAGTCTACGAGATAGAATAAGGAACAACAGGATAAGGGAAATATGCAAGATGGGAGATGTCGTTAGGTGGGGAAGGTAATGAGGAAGACGATGGTATGCGCGAAGATGGTAGACGATGGTAATGAGGAAGACGATGGTATGGTATAATAAAAATATTTAATTTGTTTTCCAAAATTTTCAATTTGATTTGTTAACACGTGACTGGCAACTAGGAGATATCTGGTAGATTGCGATCTTGGCTAAGATGCCGACTAGGAGTTATCTCCTACTGTGTTGACTTGCTGTATTCCTGCAGCTACCCATCTAGCTGCTAGTATAGCGGTGCTAATATGGACAGGTCATGGGAAGAGAACACAATGCTGGCTTACATCAACACAAAATTTATTGATAAATTAACAAATATAAAAAAAATATATTCAAAATCAAGAAGTAAAATAATATTTTTTAAGAATTGTCTTTTTAGACCAGAATTCTGAAAATTGGCAGTCAACGTGTTTTTCATCCAATTTAATTAGTAAGGCATCCAATTTGGTTTGTAAAATGTCTAATTTGAAGTGAATAGCCTGTATACGAACAACTCACCCAAAGCTTGTGTGCATTCACATTCTCCGGGGAGGGGTGGTGCATGGGGCACTCTGCTAGCGAGGACAGGGTCCCGCAGTAATACAATCAATTCTTGTTTCTACTTACCATATAGCAGTTTGGTAATGGTGGGTTTCCTTTCCTTTAGAAATAAAATAAGAAAAACCATTTTTGCTCATGCTCATGCCACATTTTAAAAATGAATAAAACACAAAATTTGGTATTACAATTTTTAATACAATTAAAATAGAAAATTACAAGATTATATTTTAGTACATATATGTTTATCTCTACTTCTCTAATGTTACATTTTTACAATTTTGTTTTACAAATAATCTATTTTTACATACAAGTTATTTATTTTGTTTGCGGACATTTTTTACAAAATTTTACTATTTTATTATATAAATAAGAACATAACTGTTACAGACGCACCAGCATAGTCCAAAGATGATGGCAAAAAATACTGCCATTCCTCTCTCGAAAGGACCTTTTCAGTATTAAAATTATAGCAGACATAACTTCAATAAAACCCCCAATACAAGATCTCTCCCCATTAGACCGGTAGTATCCTCGTGTACTTCCCCATCATTTAAATTAGGTTCTTTCGTCACCAAAGTCGTAAATAACTTAAATATTTTTCAGCCTAAATTTACAATCAAAAACTCGTTTGAACTAATTGACATTCTTAAAGACATGGTTATTCCCAATAATGCGAAATTGATATCCTTCGATGTAGTAAATCTATTCACTAATGTTAATGTACTCGAGTCAAAAACAATAATAAAAGATATTTTAAATTCTTCGGATTTACCCAAAGCCATGTCAAATGATTTAAGCCGCCTGTTCAATATTTGTTTGAATCAAAATTATTTCCAATTTAATGATAAATACTATAATCAGACCGAAGGTCTGGCAATGGGCGCTCCAACGAGTCCCCGAGTTGCAGATATATTCATGGATAATATCGAATCCCAAATTTTCACATCGAATAATAATTTAATTAAAAATATAATTTTATGGAAAAGGTATGTAGATGATATTTTTTGTATATGGACAGGGACAGAACGTCAATTAACCTCATTTCTTAACTTCATAAATACGTTCAATGAAAAAATTAAATTCACGTTAGAAAGTCAAAAAGATAATAAATTAAATTTTCTAGATTTGACTTTAATGATCAATAATCATCGTATAGATTTTAATATATTTCGTAAGCCTACGTATACGGATACTGTCATTGATAATTGGTCTAATCACCCAATTTCTCATAAACATTCCGCTTTTCATTCAATGTTACATCGTTTAGTAAATGTTCCTTTATCGAAACTAGATTTTGATATAGAATTAGATACAATTAAACAAATTGCAATTAATAATGGATACACAACAGAATTAATCGATACTCTTTTAAATAGAAAATTGAAACAAAAATCAGTGAAACAATTTTTATATCCCTGTATAAATAATGATAAAAAACAGAATACTAGTAACAAATGGAGAAGAATCCTATTTGTAAATAATATGTCTAACAAAGTATCAAAATATTTTCCAAATCACATTAAGCCTGCATTTTATACTAACAATAATATGGGTAAAATCTTATTAAATAATAAAGATAGAAATGACATATTAAATAATTGGGGAGTATATCAATTACAGTGTGATAACTGTACGTCGGTATACGTCGGTAAAACGACACGAAATTTCAATACTCGGATAAAGGAACTGTTGCGGACGTCTGGCCCTGAGCCATTAATGTTAAGAATAAAATAAGCGTCTATAATAGTAATAAAATGTATAAATTAAAATAAGCCTGTATCCTCTAGTATGTAAGCTCATACATGTAATTTGATGTAGTCCGTACGAGGCAAATTGGTCGACTGAGCTCCGCTCGCCCGGAAGGGAAGGCGGGGAGCGGGGAGCGCGGTCGCCAGCAGAGAGGGGCCCGTACGGACAAAGCTCGGATAACGGTATAGTCCCGTTATCCGAGCAACGGTACTTTACCGTTATACAGCGCCGTGAAGCGCCGACACGGCATAAAACCGTGCCGGCTATAGAAACCTAAATTTTGAATAAATCAGTGTGTAAAAACCGAATTGGTCTTTTTATATTTCTCCATTCGCCGCTCCTTCGCCTCAAGAATTCGCCGCTGGACTTCGCTTGACTCGCCGTCTCATTGCACCAACAACGGACCGTTGGAAAGCCTTTCTCAAGGCTAGTGAGTACGCTTCAACACACGAGTCAGTGCGATCTCCTTGTGATCCTGCTCTCCGTACCTCAGTCTGGTATCCATTAGACCGATACCCAAGTCGGAGGCCCTTTTCAGGGCCAGTGGATATTGTTCGGCTACGCCGACCGGACTGAGCTGCGGTGAGTCTCTGCCCCTTACAACGGCAGAGCCATAGCTGTGCTACAGACGACGGGCCCCCCAGTGGCATAGCGAGAGTTACGTCAGTAACAGGAACACATAAGATGCTTAAATAATAATATTTTTCTGAATTTGCAAATCATTTGATAGAGTCCAATCACGAATTTAATTAAGAAACAGGGGTAAAAATACTACACACAAATGATAAAGGGTTAAAATTAAATAATATGGAAATGTTTCACATTAGAAAATCCATTAAAAATAACATCCAATTAATAAATAACCAAATAAATTTTCCATACAGCCCTTTATTCGACGTAACATCGAACCGATCAGCTCCTAACTCAACTCCTCCCACTTCCCAGAACCTACCCCCTTCTCTTTGAATCCTAATATAGTTTCCAACCTGCGTATATTTATATTACATTTTTTACTTTATTATTTAGTTTCCCAAAAGCATGGTGGGACTAACAACTCGCTCTGCATGTTTTGCATGTGTAGTGATAGTGTATGTGAATAGTGGCTGGCGGGCGGGTTTATATAGAGCCCCCTTTTGTTGAATAAATCAGAGAGACACAAAGGAGAGTCGCCACTAACCGCCGAGCTGTACGGACCTGCTTCTCGCACTCCGCTCCGCCAAGCTGCCCGACCACCTTGCTGCACTACGACGAGACCCGCTACCACTTGCCGCTCTCCTGCCGCTACCGAGCCACCACTAACCGCTCAACCACCGTGGAGGAGGACTCGGCGGGCCCCCGCCGAGAACACTTCTTTTGCGTCCTTCCGGACGGAAGGAAACAAATCTTACCAGTAGAGTTCTACGAACTCTACCAACTCTTGACGAAGGACACACAGGACGAGGATGCCCCCATACTAGGGATCACACACGACGGTGATCCTATGCTTGCGGGTGCGGAGGTATGGAGGCCCGCACAAAAACCTACGGCTTCTAAGAGGAGCCGACCGCCAACTCCCCCGATGGAAACAGGCAACCGTCTCGGGGAGCTCCCCGAGGTCGGAGATGCTCCGGGAGTAAGTCCTCCTCCGAAACGCCCCGCACACCGCCCTGCGACCCCCCCCGCAACGACCACCGGACCCAGCCACGCCGCCAAGACGCGGCATACGAAAATCCCGCCCGTCGTCATCTCGATGGGCGAGATGACGCACCTTCAAGTGACCTCCATCATCTCGGGGGTCACGAAGGCTTTCTCATTGAAATACGGACGGCGAGGCACCGCCCGTATACAGCTGCAAATCTTAGAGGACCATAGGAGGGTAAAAGAAGAATTCAAGGTGAGGCGCCTCGAATTCCACACGTTCGCGACGGAGGAGCAGCGAACGAAGAAGGCCGTCCTCCGCAGACTGCCCAAGCTCCCGCCCGCCGAGATCGAAGAGGATCTCAAGACCCAGGGCTACGCCGTCAAGGTGACGGAAATGCGCACCAAGGGAGAGACCCCCCTGTTTCTCGCACAGTTCGCGGCCGAGACGGACATGGGAAGGATGACAGCGTCTATGAAGACCGTGTGCCACTGCATCGTTGAGATGCAAAAGTACCGGTCCTCGCACCTCACACACGGCACGCAATGCTACCGGTGCCTTTCATGCAGAGAATGGACATTGACATTTTGGTGTATTTTCCTGCAGAGCATGGACAACCACAGGAGGGTCAAGGAGGAATTCGAGGCGAGGCGCCTCGAATTCCACACGTTTGCAACAGAGGAACAGAGGACGAAAAAGGACGTCCTACACGGACTCCCCAAGCTGCTGCCTGCTGAAATCGAGATCCTAGTGGAAACTAGGAAATTCTATGAGACACTCCCGACACACCCAAATCCTCTAATTAACACACTCGGACAATACAACTCAGACAACCCCCGTTTCCACATATACGATTACAAGCACAGGCTGCCGAAACACTATCTAATGTTCGGCACAAGACCCCCAGACTGATCGACAAGCAGCAGCGGCAGATCGCCTCCTCGCTGTAGCTGACGTACATATAGAATAGATAAATAATAATAAAATAGATTTAATAGCCTAGGGACCTCGGTATGTGTTAGCAATGTACTGCCCCCTCAATAAAGACTGTAATGTGTCTCCTTCGGGGGTGGTCTTTGCCCATACCGAGGAACAAAATAGCTCAGGCTAGTTTTAAGGTAAATGTAAAAATGATCGTGTTACGATTTGTATACTGCTCTGTGGTCCGCGCTCCCTCTACGCCGTGATTGGTGAACATACCCCCCTCTGCGATTGGTCGGGCGACGCTGCGGTAAGGCACCCAGAGACAGTATATACAGGGCACCATTTTGGTAAATAAAACAGATTTCTCAACCAATATTAAACCCGAACCACTGCACATTGAAAATAAAGGATTCAGACTCAATCTCTTAGAACAATTAGAAATTATGAATAACCCCCATAAAATACTTAGTAACGAACAATTAAACACATTCAATTCACCTTTACTTAATATTTTCAAAATAATAAACAACAAAATTATCTGGTTAAATATAATTTTGTGTATATGTGTGTGTATGTATGTGTGGGTGTGTGTGTGTGTGTGTATATATATATATATATATATATAGCACGCACGGAATGGGACGAGCGGATACGGGAAGACCACAAAGTTAGATGGTACAATTGGGTCGCGCAAATCAAAGGGCTGAATTGCGCGATACCCAGATGGTCGGTCGTCGACCGACGAAACCGTAGACAATTGCATCTGTTCAGCGACGCATCCGAAACGGCGTACTGCGCGGTGGCATATATAACCGAATGCACCAATGAGGGGCACAAGACTACCTTTATAAGTAGTAAGTGCAAAGTGACACCACTGAAGGTGGTGTCCATTCCACGGCTCGAGCTACAGGGCGCGCTCATGGCGGCCACCATCAGGCGCGAGACCCAGTGCGCCGTGCAAAAGACATATTACTGGACTGATTCCACGACAGTCCTATGCTGGATAAGGTCGGAGCCGCGAAGATTTTCCACTTTTGTGGCGAATAGGCTCGGGGAGATCGATGAGCTAACGAATGCCACGGAGTGGAGATGGGTACCGACCAAATTAAACCCGGCGGACATCGGCACAAGGGACGGTCCGCCCATCGACTGGCATTCCTGACTCAGGATGAGGATGAGGCCTCGGGAAAAGGAATCGACACCCACACCCGACGACAAGGTATTGGAAAAGAAGGCGGACGTCCTGATGATGTCCGTCACGGCAAACGAGGCACTGCCGATGCCTCAAAGGTTTTCATCATGGGGTCAGCTGATCCGAGCGACGGTATGGATGCTGCGCTTTATAAAGAAGAGCTGCCGACAAGAAGACGTCCGCGAAGTGGGCGAACTGACGGCCGAGGAGCTAGAGAATGCTGAGCTCCGTTGGGTACGGCAGTCGCAAGCAGACGCATTCGGCAAAGACAAAGATAGCCTGGCACGACTATCTTTGTATAGATATAGATAAAGACGAACGCGGCGTCGTAAAGATGGGAACACGTCTCCAAAATATTGAAGCCGAAGAAGGCCAGAGGATGCCAATAACTTTAGACGGCACCCACCACTACACGAAACTCCTCTTGGAGGATTTCCACAAGCGGGCCGGGCACCAGGGAGAGTCGATAATCACATGCGAGCGTTCTCACATTGCTTGACTATTTCGGTCCCATGTGGGTGACGATTGGGTGGCGCCGTGAGAAGAGATATGGAGTACTTGTAACGGACCAGATGAAACGAGGTCCACAAAAGGACCACATTTGTAATATAGATAGATAATTATTATAAATGTACCGATTTGTAAGCGAGACGCTGTTCCTAAATAAATGATTTGCATTGCCACAGAGGAACAGCCCTCGCAATAAACATGTTAAGAACATAGTTTTTAAGATAGATATAGAGAGTATTTATATTTGTATGGGATATAATACGGAGCGACTCCGCCGAGCAGCCGTCTCCATATTGAAACCCGCCAGACTGAGCGGGGAAAGGGGGTGTGGCTCCCACTACTTACGCTGTGGCCAACGGGAACCCAGCAGAAAAGTGGTGGGGGCCGCGCACGTAGGCAATAGGGGGACTAGCCCGGCGGATTAGCTCCGTATGGATATAGAGCGGTTAGTGCGTTCTGTAAAGGTAGCACTAACCACCGTGTTGCGGGAACAAGCCCCGAGAGAAGAGGCTCTGCAGACAGCGTTAGCCGAAGCGGAATTCTCAGTGAACGGCTGTTCACTGAGTCACGTGTCCATGGACCCGAAGGATGAGACCCGTTGACGCCGAACCATTTTTTGATCGGGTATGCGGGCGAGCGCACTCATCTCGCCTTCTACCCAAAGGACGCCGAGGCGGTGCACTTGAGCAGTGGAGAATAGCCCAGGAGCTGGCGGACAGATTTTGGCAACGCTGGGCGAGTTTCTCCCTACCATGGTCCAGAAGCAATAGTATTGGAATAAATATATAGAATTAGGTAATAAATGGCCACGAAGGAACAGCCCTCGTGTTAGGCATTAGTTCATTATGTATGTATTCGCTATGTAAAATACTTGAAAACATAACAAGCGTCTTCTGCGTCCCTTCGAATAGGATGAAACAAATTCTACCCGAGGAGTTCTACGAACTCTATAAATATCTGACGAGGGACCCCCAGGACGAGGAAGCCCCCATGCTGGGGATAACCCACGAGGGAGATCCCTCGCTCACAGGTGCGGAGACATGGAGGCTCGCACCGAGACCTACTGCTTCGAAGAAGAGCAGACCAGTTGTAATGGACCAGTTGAAAGCATGGCCCGTAAAAGGACCGCATTTATAATAAATATTAGAAATATCGAATATTGTAAATGCATAAGAGCGAGGGGCTGTTTCTCTAATAAAGGATTTTGTTTGCCACAAAGGAACAGCCCTCGCGTTAGGCATAAATTTATTTGTAACCATAGAAATTATATTGTAAATGTAATGCAAAACATGAGCGGGGAAAGGGGGCGTGGCTCCCACTACAGGCTGGGGCCAATGGAAACCCAGTGGAAAGTGGTGAGGGTCACGCGCGTGGGCAATAGGGGGACCAGCTCGGCAAATTAGCTTCGTACGCATATCAATATGTGTGATTTTTTAAATAAACCATTTTGACGCACGCGACGCTATGCTGCCCGACCGCCTTACCGCAATCACGCCGCTACCCGGAAAGTTTGGAAAACCGCCGCGCGCTACATTCCGTGTTACCTTCGCGTGTGAAATTCCAAGTGACATTGACACTCAATCATTGTTAACCGGGACCTAGTATCGTCTCTCTGAGCAACAGACTAGAGCGCCTCCTGAAAGACGAGTAAGGATCTCGACTCCCGACACTCGGAGAGTCGCGCAGGCCGCGATAACAGTGATTCGTAAATTGTGATAGACACTACAGTGCATCACCAAGACCTCCAGCCGCTCGGTGAGTTAACTTTATTTGACTTGTTTCGATTGGCTCAGGTATTTTTCAATAAAACAAGAGCATAGGAATCCTCCTCCCCATGTAGGGCGCCTCACGTCATCCACAATGCCCCCCCCCTAACTCGACCGCCATGACAGTCCGACCGAGTACGAGTCGGACTTAGATGACTTCCTAGGTGCCCGTGAGCACCGCGATCTCTCCCCTAAGGAGAAAACCCATCTTATCAACCTATGCCTACAAAGGCATAGAGAGGAGAAGAGGCGGAAAACGGACTCCGCCTCCTCTTCAGAATACTCGTCGGACGAAAGTTCGTCCGACGAGGTCCGTACTCCGACGAACTCGCCGACGCGCCGACGTCGCGCACCATCCCCCGTCGCCTCTGCCTCCACCTCGATGGAATGGGTCACCATTCAGTCCAGAAAGAGGAACCGTCCCTCTCCGCCCGCCTCACCCAAGAAGGCGAAATCTCCACCCCCAAAACGGGACCGCGCTAGCCCCGCGTCCCCGCGACCGATCACCCCCGCGACCGTACCGACCACCCCCGCACCGACCACCCCCGCACCGACCATTCCCGCACCGACCACCCCCGCACCGATCTACCCCGCGCCCGCGCCCGTACCGACAATGCGATCTAACTCTCCCGCGACGGCTTCACAAATAGATTCGGCAATCCCCGATCCGACCCCCGTGCCCTCGCGAATTCCCCCCATTGTCCTCCACAAAAAGGACAACTGGAGCGCCCTCTCAAAAAACATGGAGACCCGTGGAATTGATTTCACGGCGAAAAACAGGGGCGAAACCCTCTGGGTCTTCGTGAAGACACCGCGAGACCATTATAAGGTCACAAAGATGCTGATGGACCAGAAAGTGGACCATCACTCTTTCCGTCTTCCCGGCGAAAAGCCGCTGAAGATCGTCCTGCGCGGAATACCCGAAACGGTAGAAGCGCAGGACGTAGCAAACGAATTGGCCTCAAAGCACGAGGTCATATCCGTACACCGGATGAGAACGGGCGGCAACCGCAAGCCGATCCCACTCATGCTTGTGAACCTGAGGCACACCGATGCCTCCAAAAAGATCTTCACACAATCCTGCATCTCAGGATCACAGTTGAGAGATTACGCTCCCGCCCTCGCATGGGCCAATGCTTCAAGTGCCAAACTTACAGGCACTCAGCGTCGTGCTGCAACGCCCAGCCGCGCCGCGCAAAATGCGGAGCCGGTCACGCTTCCGCCGCATGCAAGAAACCGCGCGAAACGCCGGTGAAATGCGCCCTGTGCGACGGCCCGCACACAGCAAATTACAAAGGCTACCCCGCCAAACCCACCCCAAAACCGGCTCAGCGGCGTGAACACCCCCAAACACGCGGCCAAACTCACACCACCACCCGACCTACCACCACCCACACCACCCACACCACCCCCAGACCCACCCAACCCTCAGGGACCTGCGCCCCCAACTCCCGCGCCAGCAAACCCCGCATCCGCCGACGCACGCACTGCCCGTCACCCCGCCCCCCCTCCACTGGAGGCGCTCACAGCTGCAGCGCAACAGCTAGCGACCTTCATGGCTTCAGCATATGAGATGGTGAACCACATTAACGCGCTAATCACGGCGTTCTGGAACGGTCAAGTGCTAACGGTCAAGTGAAGGCCCGTAAGACAGAAATCACCAAATTTCTGTCCGAGTAAAACCTAGACGTCCTGCTCATAAACGAATCATGGCTCAAACCCAGCGACAAAATTAGCTTTCCCAACTACATCACGTATCGTACCGATCGCACGCACACCCGAGGAGGTGGCGCCGCGATAATAATAAAGAATTCCATCGACCATTGCCACTTCGACTCCGCGACTAACGACAATATTGAAACCACCGCGGTCGTCATAAGTACAAAAAACTCCGGACCACTGAAACTCGTAGCCGCCTACAGCGCGCCAAAAAGGCACCTCATTCGCGGAGGACCTGGACAAAGTGTTCACCGTTGACACTCCTCGCAGGACACCTGAATGCTAAGCACGCCTCCTGGCACAGTAGATACAGCAAATAGACTCAGCAAATATTTTTAGAAGAAAAGCGTTTATATTAGAATAGCTAGAAATATATTAAAATAGCCTGTATCCTAGTATGTAAGCTCATACATTGTAACGGACCAGATGAAAATGAGGTCCACAAAAGGACCACATTTGTAAAATAGTTGGATATTGTTATAAATGTACCCGACTTGTAAGCGAGAGGTTGTTCCTAAATAAATGATTTGTATTGCCACAGAGGAACAGCCCTCGCCATAGACATGATTTAGTTTTTAAGATAGATATAGAGACTATTTATATTTGTATGGGATATAATACGGAGCGACTCCGTCCGAGCAGCCGTCCCCATATTGAAACCCGCCAGACTGAGCGGGGAAAGGGGGCGTGGCTCCCACTACTTACGCTGGGGCCAACGGGAACCCAGCAGAAAAGTGGTGGAGGCCACGCACGTAGGCAATAGGGGGACCAGCCCGGCGGATTAGCTCCGTATGGATATAAATATGTGTGACATTTTAAAATAAATCATTCCATCCTGGACGACCGAACTTGGTGTTATTATAACTCCGCTCGCTCTACCCTTCGCTACTCTACCGGATTCTCCCCCTGGACTTGACCATTGCCACGACCACGGACTACGAACCAGTATACACCTCGACCTACGCATCGGAACCGGATTTGAGAGAATATTATTTGTAAATATTCTCACCTTTCGCCGCAGGACTTCAGAACTTCTGGGATTTACGCCCCCAGAAGTGAAGCGCTGCAGAAGACACACCGCACCTATCTACAGTTCAAAGTGTGAGGTTTGGCGCCCCACATACATGTTTTATGTAATTTGATGTGTTCCGTACGGGGCAAATGCGTCGACTGAGCTCCGCTCGCCCGGAAGGGAAAACGGGGAGCGGGGAGCGCGGTCACCCGCGGAGAGGGGCCCGTACGGACAAAGTCTCGGATAACGGTATAGTCCCGTTATCCGAGTAACAGTACTTTACCGTTAAACAGCGCCGTGAAGCGCCGACACGGTATAAAACCGTGCCAGCTGTAGAATCCAAATTTATTCAATAAATCAGTGTGAAAAACAACTCGGTCTTTGTATTTCTCCATTCCTGTCGCTCCTTCGCCTCGATAATTCGCCGCTGGACTTCGCCTGACTCGCGTCTCACTGCACCAACAATGGACCATTGGAAAGCCTTTCTCAAGGCTAGTGAGTACGCTTGAACACACGAGTCAGTGCGATCTCCCTGTGACCCTGCTCTCCGTACCTCAGTCTGGTATCCATTAGACCGATACCCAAGTCGGAAGACCTTTTCAGGGCCAGTGGATATTGTTCGGCTGACCGACCGGACTGGGCTGCGGTGAGCCTCTGCCCCGTACAACGGCAGAGCCATAGCTGTGCTACAGGCGACAGGCCCCCCAATGGCATAGCGCGAGTAACGTCGGTTACATTTGGTCCTTCGAGTCGGATTTGGACCCCCGTCTACAGCTACGATGCCGGTTTCCTTGCGATCGGGTCGCAACGCCGGCATGGATCCCGAGGACCGCGAAGAGGACGCAGCCTCCGTCTCATCCACACACACCGTCACGGACGCTGAGCTGCGCCGCAAGCTGGACGAGATGGCCGAGCACAACTGGAGGCAGCAGGAACAGAACGCTGAGCTGCGGGAGATAATCGACCGGGTGCAAGCAGCGAACGCAGCATCACTTGGAGGGGTCTCTGCTACGGGGAACACAGCGCATCCTTCCCGTGGCGAGCTTAGGCCGGAGGCCTCCGGCTCAGCTCTTCGAGAACCGGCGGACGCGCCGGTTAGAGAGGCGCCCCCCACACACTCGCCGAGGCCAAAGGTTCACGGCCCGGCAACAGGAGCGCCGGACGAGTACGCGGATAGCGGCCCGGTGCGAGCGTACGAGCATCACCCGGAGGAGTCCGGTAGACACGGAGAGCAGGAGCGCTCCGCAAGGCGTCCCTACTTCAACAGCGACAACCAATGGAGAGAACCGGGAGAGCGTGACCCGGTTCGAGAATGGGTGGATGACGCCCCCTCATTCTTCTCACCACCCAGGACGAATCGAGGCGGTCCGGTGCCAGCTGCAGCGCCCGGGCGAACCGATTCCTCCCCCTGGACCGGGGAAAGGGCATCGACCAGGTGGTCGGGCCAGCCGCCGGAACTACCTAAGTTCGCCGGCCAGCCACAGGAGTGGCGGACGTTCAAGGCGTCGTACGACCAGTCGACAGAACGATGGGGCATCGGAGATGCGGACAATATCAGACGGCTGGCTCGCGCCTTGGAGGGACGCGCTTGTCGAATATGGGGGTATAGCAGGAGCCCCGCAACGTTCCCGAGATAATTCGGAAGCTCGAAGAGAACTTTGGGAGCCCATCATTGATCATCGCCGGAATCTTCAAGGAAGCAAGGCTCCTGCGTCGTCTAACGGAGCATGCGACCGTGGAAGCAGTAATGGACTTTGCAGTGGCAATCCAAAACGTTATAACCACGGTGGAAGGCCTGGACTCTTATTATCTTGCCAATCCCCAGCTGCTGAGCGAGATGGTAGCGAAATTGCCCCCCTTCCTGAAATGGGATTGGTTCAGACATCGCGTCGGAGGCCCGAAGAGGGCCAATATCTACGACCTGGTAGGATGGCTCCAAGAGATAACAGCGGTGGTGCCGTCGTCGGGGGGCTTGAGTGCGTTAGCCCCGAAATACCAGGGAGAAACAATCAAAGGAACCGACGGCCGCGAGAAACCGACGGGAGCGAGAGATAAACGACATGTACTTGTGTGTACGATAGAAAAGTGCTTATGCTGCAACGGAACACACAAACTCTCGAGAAATTCAAACGCAGGCCATAAATCTAATCGCTGTAAGGCGGCCAAGTGCGACATGTGCGGCAGCAACCATCACCGGTTGCTGCACAGAGAATGGGAAGAAAACGATCCAAACACTGGAGGAGAGCACGTGCTCTTGTCACACGCCGTGGAAGTGCCGATCACCTTCAAGGTGGTACCAGTAATCTTGAAGGGACCACGCGGCCAAGCGTCCATCCAAGTTGGCAGCGTGGCTTGAAGAAAAAAGCGCGGTGGTGCCGTCGTCAGGGGGCTTTAGCGCACTAACCCCGAACGTTAAGTACCAGCGAGAGGAACGTACCGACGGCTGCGAGAAACCGGCGGGCGCGAGGGACAAGAGACATGCGCTTGTGTGTGCAGTGGAAAAGTGGTCAAACACTCGGGTTGCGAGAGACTTAAGAGAAAGACAGCGAGCGACAGGCTAGCGCTTGGCTAAACAACGCAATATGCTATGTGTGCTTGGACGCAGGCCATAAGTCCAAACGCGGCCAAGTGCGATATGTGCGGTGGCCACCATCACCGGTTGCTGCACAGAGAGCGAGACGAAAGGAATTAATTAGTAGAAATTTCGCCGTGGACTCTTTGGGCGTCTCCACCGCAGCAAGGAGCCGTTCGGTCGATGGTCCGTATGGAGGACACCACGAGGCAACTCCCATCTGGGCGATGGGAGACGGGATTGCTGTGGGCCAAAGACGAAACATCTCTACCTAGCAACCTTCAGGCCGCGGAGAGGCGGCTCCTTTCGTTGGAGAAGAAACTGAAGAGAGATGTGAAACTAGCGACAGCGTACAAAGCAAAGATGGCCGACTACATCGCTAAGGGGTACGCCGTGAGACTTAGCCCCGAGGAGGCGAATGCCTATCACCCGCCTCACAACACGCGCCATACACCTGGAGCTGGTGGTCTCCTTAGAAAGTGACGGAGCGATATTGCACCATCTATTCAGACAACGGGACAAATTTCCGCGGGGCGGATAAAGAAATCCCAAATGCCGTCAAAGAGCTAATTACGGATAAGAGGATGCTGGCGGAAATGACCACGCTCAACGTAAGATGGGAGTTCATTCCTCCATCTTCACCGCACATGGGGGGAGCGTGGAAGCGACTAGTAAGATCAGTAAAACGGGCAATCCACGCAAAACGCAAAGAGCGAGCCCCGCGCGAGGAAACCTTAGCAACAATACTCGCGGAAGCCGAGTATTCGGTGACCAATCGTCCGCTCGCGTTAAAATATGGGCGGACCATATTTTAACGCGAGCGGACGACGAGGGGCCGCTAACACAAAACCACTTCTTGCCGGGAGCGGCAGACACTCGACCGACACTGGTCCACTACGGAGCCGCTGAAGAACAAGTTTGCCTCCGCAAGCGATGGCGGATCACGCAACAGATGGCGGACATGTTCTGGCGTCGGCGGCTGAGGGAGTATCTCCCGACGCTGGCACAACAGAGGAAGTGGCGCGAACCCGCGCCCCCAATTCAGAAGGACGACCCGGTAGTCGTCGCAGACCCAAACCTGCCCCGAAACTGTTGGTCGCGGGGAAAGGTCGAGGCGCTCTCTCCCTCTACAACGCGATTAGTCGGTCGCACAATGACAAATGGATATAAATAGAGGGTCAGAGAAATATTAAATCAGTATTGGATTATGGCTGGATTTCGATTTCGGATTGATCACCCTACGGCGTAATTTTCGAGAGGTGTTACCGGTAACAGCTCTTAGAGAGTACTGACTTCTCGTGGGAATTACGACCTCAGTGAACAGCGAGTGACAATCTAGAGGTAGCAAATTTCATTTGCAGACAAAGAGACACTCCGGAAACGTCTGTAACACTTATGCATCAAATTGTAACTTAAACACAATAATTAAAAAAATACAAATAAAATCATCTGAACAGTCTGTAAGAGAAATGAGGCATTTGAAAAGCAAAAAGCATTTTTCAAAATAGCCTCCTCCGATGCTTTGTACATTACAATAAATGGTGAAAATGTGGTGACTTTAGCGGTAGTGGTCGAGCGGTTGTCTGTGCGAGTGGGACGGCTGCTCCAGACGTGCCGTCCTGCTCGCGCGCAGTGTCCGGCCTGACAGCTGCTCCCGCCCTGAAATGAGACAAGTCTCTCATGTAACATACTGATACGTACGATTCCCTGAAATACTACCGCGAGCTCGTACGAGACTCTGAGGAGAATAAAAATAAGAAACAGCTCCTACCCCCTCTTCGACATTAGCTTTCAATTTAAAAATTAAGACTAAGCTTCACATACAGTGTTTGAAAATAATGCGAAATGCATCGAAACACGTGTCACAGTGGATTTTAAGAAATAGTGGTATTTACTATGCAAAACTTTAATTTAAAAAAATATATATTTTACCAAAAAGTGACTGCCGAATCCATTAACGAAAGAATAAAAATATTTATCGCAATGTTCAGGAGCCGTGTTCTAGATCTACTCTGCCCCGGCAAGTTCCATTAAATGTAAATTCAAGTAGTTGATGTCCGCCTCTGTAGTGTAATGGTTAGCGTATTTCACTACCGTACCCAAGGTCCAAGGTTTCATTCCCAGAGGGTTCAAAAATATATATTAGCTTGCTAATATGTCTATGTACATGTTAGCAACGTCATTAGGTGATTAAAAGGTGTATCTCAACATAGATAACGAAGAATGGAAGTCTGGGTATTTACAGGGCTTATGACATGTCATAGGCCGGTTATGTGATCACTTTACACACGTGCAACATTCTCCATTCTACCCATGATTAACGACCACATTTCTCAAATTTTTGGTAGTGTGTCAACTCCTACATCATTAATCTCATGACACTGTACATGTGAGTTCACTAGAGCCACCTATGTTGGATTGAGAAAGCTTTTATTGAGCAGATATCCTTTTGATTTTTTATTTATTTATTTAAACTTCGTGTAGAGAAAATAAATAAGTACATTGGTGAGCTTATTCCTAAAAATCAAAATCTTCCAACCGACCAATAAATACAGTCGAACTCGGTTATAACGAGGATGAAGGGACCGACTGAATTTGCTCTTTATAACTGTTTCTCGTTATATCCGAGAAAAGGTATTTTTTTAAAAATATCATTATCATGATCGAGAGTTAATTTTATGAAAATTGTAAAATGTTTATATTCTTAATGTTTTTCTCTTTTTTGTGTCTATATTAGGTTAAAATCGTTAAAAACAATAAAAAATGTATTAAAAAAGAACTCCACCGACAAGACACACAAGATGGCTTAGTGGGTCTCTGCAAAAAAAAAATAGTTCTAAATATGTATAAATTGTGATTTAAATAAATTTATATAAATAAAAAAAATGAAGTATGTTATCTGGATGGTCATCAATCTGTTAATGTGTCAATTTTTTCGACCCTAAGCAATAAAATCCGACAAGGCAGATAACTAGACCCGTGCCGCCGGGATCGGATTACGTTTATGACAATAGTTGAGATACCAAGTACCTAATTGGTGTTTTGCCAACAACTTCAAACAAATATCCGCACATATGGTTAAAATTGCATGTACGACATTGATGCTTTGTGAAGTCAGTAAGCTCAGCACTTCCTTACAATGAACAACTTATTTTTTTAGTTTATGAATATCACGCTTGTTTCGGGGATTTTTTATGTTGTTCCATAGTTGTATGTTCTATGTTTACTATGGACAATGCGTAATAAAAATTACGAGGTGCGGAATGTCATATCAATTCCAGAGCGGGTCAATCAAAAACAGTCCCTTATATTATCAACACGTCTGCCAATAATACAAAGTGTCTCTCAATTCGTGAAAAGGTGGAAACTATTTGTGAAAACTATTTGTTTAAAAATTTTCATCATTCTCAGTGTCAACGTTGAATTTTTATCTCCATTTAAAAAGAACATCACGGACTTGTGTCGATTGTTCATCACGAGTTAATTGTATGAATTCAGTTTCAATTGCGACAAATTGTGTTATGTGACCATTCCAGAGAACATTCTTCATGTGATAGGTATGTTTATAATTACCTATTCTCGGATATAATGTGTAACGGTTATAACGAGCAAATTCATACAAGTTCCTTCATCCTCGTTATAACCAAGTTTGACTGTATTATTACAATATGTAAATTACTGAAAAGTGTGTGTTGTCCTTTTTTGTGTATTTCAAAATACACAAATTTAAGTATTGGCAACAAAAAAAAAGATTAAAACTACTTTTATTGTTTTAAGAAATATTTGGACTGATTGTGCTGTAATTTATTTGCGGTCATAAAATGGTTAGAAAACAATATTTACCAGTTATATGTGTGACCTCCCCCATGTTACGTATGTTGCCAGTAATATGTGCAGCTCCGTCGTATGTTGCCGCAACTCGTATGTTGCCAGTGAGGTGTGTGTAGTCACACACAGAAGTGGTGTGAGTAGCTCCATCTCGTGTGTCTCACACTTATGTGTTCGTTTTCTGCAATGTGTGAGGAAAACAAATAAATAAATACGTATTAAATTATTGATAAATCTTTTAACTGCGTATCAGTATTTATTGTACCTTTTTATTGTATTTTATCTTGCAATGTATAAAATCTGGTAATTAAAAACAAAACCTTTATTCTTTATTTGTAAACCCCATATTGTATTAACATGTAAGTGTTTCGGCTCAACACATCCACATCATCATATCAGCCCGTTGAGGTCCACTGCTGGACAAAGGCCTCCCCCTTCCGCCTCCACTCCTCCCGATCCTGCGCCGTCCCCATCCACTGTCTTCCAACAAACTTCCTGATGTCGTCCACCCATCTCATCGGTGGACGTCCTTGAGGCCTCTGGTTCCTCGGTCTCCACACCAGAACGCGTTTCGTCCATCTGTCGTCGGTCATTCTGGCTATGTGACCGGCCCATTTCCACTTCAGCCAAGCAATTCGCTCTACCACGTCACAGACCTGTGTCTGGCGTGGGATCCAATCCTTCCTTTTTTTGTCTCTTAATGTTATTCCAAGCATAATTCGCTCCATGCTCCTCTGTGCAACTTGCATCTTATGGGAGGATTGCTTGGTCAGAGTCATTGTTTCCGCGCCATAGGTTAGGACAGGTAGAACGCATTGGTTAAACACTCTTGTCTTGAGTGAAAAATTTATGATGCATAGATAAAATTAAAAAAATGTATGATGCATAGAAAAATAGAAACGAGATCTCAAAATGAAAAATGGAAATTACTCATCGGGAATATTATATTATATATGTGACGTATGTATGTAATATGTTTTAAATAAATCTCTACAATGTCTACATGTTTCATTGTAGAACAACAAATGAAACTGTTTGCAAGATGGAAGCATCTGTAGCTCCCGAAACTAGCCGTAGCAATATGATACTCAAGTGATAAAAAAACAAGTATTTTATTTATCATTTAATCATGTCTTACTACAAAGTGAATGCCGAAACAATAAATAACTTCATATAAACAAAGTGTTATCTTGATCGCTAACCCATGAAGGAAAGGCGATCAGCCCTCCGCTACAGGTACCAGTCCCAGGTAATATTGAATAAATATTAGAGTGAAAAAATTACTTTAATTTATTTGACCTCCCCCAGGAATCGAATCCGAGACCTCCAGAACAGTAGCCGAGCTTGCTGACCATTGCACTACGGAGGCAGACCTACCTACCTACCTAAATAACTACCTACATTTATTTACAACATTTTGAGTGTGTCCAAATACTGGGCATTTACGAGGCTGACGACCGTCATAGGCTGGTTTAAGTGATCACTTTACACATATGTAACATTTACCAATTCTACCTTTTATTGACAAACCACACTACTCAAATTCTTGGAAGTTCTATATTTTTTTTTTTATTTATTTAATGTATTTACATTTTTCTTTATAACATAATACATTTGAATCATTTATGCATATGGAGAACTTTTATATTTCCGATTCGCTGTGCCTCTCCATAAAAGAGACTGTGCTCTTGTGCTTGGAGAGGGACTTACACTCGTGGTTTAATGTTAAATAATAAAAGGTATAATAGTCTTTTTTTTTGTATATTTTTTCAAGATTTAAAGGTGTTTAAAGTTTTTTCAAGTCTAAAGCTTTAATTTTTTTCTTAAGTATTTTTATTTCATCTATTTTTTTATTTCTTTAGAGAGTTTATTGAAATGTTTGATTGCCAAATATTTTAAGTTTTGCTGAAATTGCTTGGTGTTGCATTTTGGAGTAGAAAAATCGTTTGATAATCTCGATGATAATTTTTTGATTTAAATAATTGTCACCCTTTAGTATTTGAAAAATTGCAGTTTTTTTATAAATGGTTTCTATATTTGGGACTTGAAATTTTTTAAATAATAATTTTGTTGGATATATATTTTTTTTTTCAAAATAACTTTAATTTTGGTTTTCTGTACTAAAAATAATAATAAGAATAACTCAGAATAATAACAAGAAGAACTCTGTAATAAGAACCAATTTGGAAACATTGTTATTGAATCACTAGAACTTCACTAGAGACATCTATTGGTGAGATGATAAGAAGCTTTTTATTGAGCAGAAACTCTTATATCAGTATGTGAGATCCGAAGGTCAATTCAGGTTCATTGTTCTTGAATAGTGATTCAAGAACAATGTTTCTGAATTTCTTCATATATATAGAGCTTCCAAGAATTTGAGTAGTGTGGTTGTCAATAATGGGTAGAATTGGTGAACGTTACATGTGTGTAAAGTGATCACTTAAACAAGCCTATGACGGTCATCAGCCCTGTAAATGCCCAGACTTCCATATTCTTCTTCATCTTTGATGAGATGTCAAAAAATAATACCTACATTTAATCAATTTTGTTATTGTCGTTTTGTGTCACCAAACTTTGAAATACAACTTATTGTTACACTCACGTGTGAAGGTGGCGAGCAGCGCTATCCACTTGTGCAGGTGGGAGTTCAAGGTACTCCTGCGTCGGACCTCGTATTCTGCAAAACAGATGGAGACTATTACAACCCAAAACTACGAATACCAACACGGCGGAGTGAATTATCGCAGTGGCAACATCAACGAGAATCAATCAATTTGAAAATACTCAACCAACGCACAGTTGGACTACGTAATGCAGCAACCATCCAACCCACAATTTGCAAAATTTAACTCTTTCATGAATGCTGAATTTTGTCCGCCTCCGTAGTGTAATGGTCAGCACGCTCGGCTACCGTTCTGGAGGTCCCGGGTTCAATTCCCAAGGGGGGTAAAATAAATATAAGTGATTTTTTCACTGTCATATTTATTCAATATTACCCTGGACTGGTACCTGAAGCGGAGGGCTGATCACCTTTCCTTCATGTGTAAACGATCAAGATAACACTGCGTTTATATGACCCAGTGCCCTATGCACCATTGGAGTGCGGATAGGGGTTTATTTTTTTATTTTTTTTTCATGAATGCTACTACATCAATAGTCAATTTTTAATTTGCAAAGACACCCAAACCAAAAGATAAATATTTTTTGAAGAACCCACGACCAATAAATTCATCAAATAAATCACTCACTCCTTTCAAGAACGTCATAAATAAAAAAACTTTTCAGGAGAACGTTTTTAAAGTTTAAAAATATAATACAATGTATTAAAAATAAATATCAAGCCACTTACTAAACTTTTTACTGTGCAACAGATCTTTTCAGGTAAAACCTGAAGGTTTTTTTTCTCCATTTGAAAAATATTTAGTATATTTAAAGAAATAATTAAACAATACCTTTTCTTCAAAATGTAAAAACAACACTTTCTGCCCTGTAGCGGGTAAATATGAAGTTAAAAATATGCCGCTTTTGCTGGGATATAGTACATTTTCTGGGGATTCCGAAAACATGCAGAACTGAAAATTGTCAATTTTTTATTTATGACGTTGTTGAAAGGAGTGAGCGAAATTTTATAATCAAACACTGATTTTTCGAGTCTACTAAATTTTATTTTATTGTTAAAAAACACATGGGTAGTCCACTTGCAAACCACGTTATGTTTAAAAAAGAAAGTTTTTAGAAAATATATCCAATTGGTAAAATTAAAAATATTAACGACCTTATTTAACATAATCTGCAAAAACTTGTTAAGTTCGGAATAAAATGGAATAGAAAAATCAATTCTGTTGTAAAATTCGCTTTGCCGATCCACAGTTCACTTTCTAAAATCTCTCAATAAAATTCAATATTGTAACGGCTGCCATCATTAGTTAAAAAACTATTTTTTTTAACATAACATGGTTACAAGTGGACTGCTCACATTGTTGTGACAAATCTCAAAATTGTGACAATTTTTCTTTCGAAGAAAAGGTATCGTTTTATTATTTTTCAAATGGAGAAAAAACCTTCAGGTTTTACCTAAAAAGATCTGTTACACAGTTAAAGGTTTAATAAGTGGCTTGATATTTACTTTTAATACATTTTATTATATTTTTAAACTTTAAAAAAGATCTCCTGAAAAATCAAGTTTTTTTTATATGTGATGTTGAAAGGAGTCAGCGATTTAATATATAAATTACTATAATTTCTTGTAATTCACTAATGAAAATTCTAGGCAAAAGCACTCGCTATCTCGCTAAAGGCGGGATTTTAAACAATTCTATGATTCTATGTTAGCAGAAGTATTGTTGTCAATATAATAGTGCGAGTATTAAACTTCATACCTACATGAAAATAAATTAATCTAACACCGATACTAAACTACGGAATATGTAAAAAAAAAACGCAAAATACTAATCAAAGCAAAATTTTGAATCGTTTCATAGTTCATCGTGAAATTATAATCCCAAATTGAACATTTTGAGTTCATTAACGCTAGACACAAGATGTTACAATAATACAAAGTATTTTTATCAAACCACTCATTTCTCCGATTGGATGACGACGTAGATAATCCCTCATACGCTTAGTAATTACAGCAATTATTGTAATTACGGCAGCATATACGATATAATGTGAGAATAACATAAATGATAATTTAAATAAGAATTATTTTCCAGTGGTAACATATTGTACACTGATCAATTACGCGTAATACAACGCGTTTTTCTCTGATAACTTATCACACAATTAGCAATAATATTAATCAATTACATATAAACAATTGTTAAACTTACAAGAAAGAGTCCGAGTCCAAATTGAATTCAGACGGAGCCCGCGAAGAAAAGGCGCCCGCCGCCCCCGCGGTGACAGCTGAGAAAGTAAGTATTCAAAAATTATACGAAAGTATTGGAGAGTATCCGCAGAATATCCAACCGAAGCATGCAAAAAAATTACAAAATAAAGCTATTGAGTGTATCTGTTTGTAACCAAATATAATCTGATCGATTGTCTCGACCAACCCGATTGATCGAATTCAAAACACACAACCAAAGATTATATTGATACAAACGTATATACATACATGGAAGGAAAGGTACCAATAAAATAAAATTAAAAGAATTTTAGGTAGGACGAACAATATTATCAACATAAATTATCGCTTAATATGGTAGAACAAAATAATAAAATAAATAATTCAACATCGTTTTTTATTCATATTTTAATGCAAATACCTACATATCCACACACATTTACGATACTAGAAGCAAACATCAATTGACTGTTTGTATTTTATTTTGAAAATTATTTGAAAATAATCATTATTCTTGTTCGTTAGTTGTTTATTGTTTCGGCAATCACTTTGACATAAAACGTGAATAAATTAATAATAAAACATTTGTTTATTACCACTGTGTATTATATTATTATGACTAGTTTCGGAAGCTACAGATGTTTCCATCTACGAGTTTGAGTATTTAAAAAATATTCGAACGCATATTTGAAAGCATCTGTACCTTCCGAAACTAGTCAAATTAAGTGGTACAAAAAGTGTTTTATTTATATTTTTTTCTTACTCGTACAATCCTTTATCTGGTTATTATTATAAAATACGTTTTGAAATTACAGTCCCGATTAGTTTTCATATCTGCTTGTCGTACGAATAATTAATAATAATTAACACAGGTAGATATAGTATAATAACAGAAAATCCTATCAAGATGGCCTGGAAATTCTAGATGAAAAACATAAAAAATAACAAACCTAATGTTGATGATAATGATTACCTTTAATTACCCAAATTAAGACATCGCGGTTACCACAGCTGCTAACTCGCGTACATTTATCATCAAAACCCGAAGTACACATCAAATTTCAACGTCTACGAACTATGGTATATACTAGTACACTACATGCATTCGCCGTGCCTTCACGATCAGTGTTTGCTATTCTAGTGGACACCAGCAAAGTATGAACATTTTTTAAAATTAATTTTACGTAAAACACTTTGTAATCGATTTTACTCGACACAAGTAACAGACATATAAAAAAAAACAATGTATAAAACTAAATATTGAATCATTGATAAGTTGAATATTACCAATATTCAATACATAGTACCAGACGGTCGAAAATTTTCTAAGTCCCCCGTTGACGCTGCTCTCTCTTCGGCCCTTTTTACACCGTGAAAATTTTACCAGACTTTCGCAAAAAACGATGTACTCAAAATGGCCAAAGAGAAAGTGCTTGCTTGGATAAACGAGAATTATCGATTATTATGTCGATATTTTCATAATGTTTTTTTTTGGAATTACCTAACGTCCAAGAAATATCGAAATGTTATAAGTTTTAAAGCCTTTTCCTTTTTGTGCGTTGGTTTACTCTTCAAGTTAAAAGTTACAATAATTTTATGTCATTTTTAAATGAAAATTTTTACGCAAAAACATTTGCCATCTTGTTGAAATGAGTTTCAATATTATTATTATTATTACTTCTTTTTTACTATTAGAATCTTATCCGCACCTAAACGGTGCAATGGGTCTCGATCCGATGAAGTGTTAATGCATTAATTAATTATAAATGATAGCAAGTGATCAATCCTTATTTTTGGGCCTATAAGTGGTATGTATATAGATATTTAATGGAATACAAATGACGGGTGTGAAGGAGCACTGATCTTTATGACATAGGAAACAAAAAAGAGAAGAAATAAAGTTCCAAGAGTCGTTATACCCCATTTACTGAAATTAAACTTTATATTTCACTTAAATACCCATTGCGTCCACCTCCGTAGTTTAATGGTCAGCACGCTCGACTTACGTTCTGGAGGTACCGGGTTCGATTCCCAAGGAAGGATCAAATAAATGTAACTGATTTTTTCAATGTAATATTTATTCAATAATTCCCTGGACTGGTAACTGAAGCGGAGGGCTGATCACCTTTCCTTCATGACGGAGGTTAGAGGTCTAAATAAAATATGGAACAAATGCAAAATAAAGGAATGGGTAAATGATCAATAGTTTATTCTATAAAAATTGTAAAATAGTTTGTATTCTTAATTTTTTCCCTTTTTTGTATGTATATTAGGTAAAATGGATAAAAACAAAAAAAAGTGTAAAAAGAACTACACTGATAAGATACACAAGGTGGCTTGGTGGGTATCTGCAAAAAATATTTTAAAAATGTTTAAAATTGTTCTTTAAATAAATATATATAATGTATGTAAATTAAAAAAAAAAACAAAAAAAAATGTTTTTACGATCAAGATAACACTGCGTTTATATAAAGCAGTGCCCTATGCACCATTAGGGTGCGGATAATGGTTTGAAGAGAAAATACCCTTCAATTTGACGCTTGCCACGATTTTTGCGATATTACCTACCTACCTACCCAATCGATCGATCGATAAACTTCCAATAGATAAATGAGCACAACCAAAAAGGATATATTTTATTTTTTTGAGATGCTAGCGTGATTTTCAACTTCCGGTTCTTTTCCTTTCAATTAATGGTGGCCGGCGTCCGCATTGTGGATTCACGGTGTTTCTCGTTCTTTTAAGTTAAGATTCTCATGGGATTCGAGCTGAAATTAAGACAATTGCGTTCGTTTAGTTCTTTGTGTATTATTTGCATATTTTTACTGGCGGTGTGCGACACTGGTACGGCAGATAGTGCCGCGTTGTTGGAGCTCCACGTGGCGTCACTAATATATTGTTGTAAGTATCCTACCGTTCTGATCCTACAGTAAATCTTTTCTACATTGTAACTTACATATGTGTGTTTTCGAAGATACATGAATTTTCGAAGATTTGCAACTAAATTGAAACAAATTGTTTACAGACATTCCACGGAAAGAAGCAATCCGGGAATGCATCTACATAAAGGAAGCTGATACTAGGGTATGTACTATAATTTATACTTAAATTAATTCAGCTTTATTAACGGTGTCATAATTCGTCTTCGCATATATTATTTTGAGATGTGCATTTTTATGGCTTTTTATTTCATGTAACGCCGTGGAACTAGCATTCCGCCATCTTTTTTCACGGATATTTTTAATTATTATTTTTAATTTACAAAATCAATTCATTTGTTTTAAATTTATTTTTTTATTAACACCTAAAGCCCGATGCCCTCGAACAAAAAGCGCCCAGCGGTGGTTGCTCTGACCAGACCCAGTATAGAAATCGCCTTTTGGGCGTTTTTCGTCGGGTTTTTATATTTTATACATTAATCAAAATAGGCATAGCAATAGGATTATGTGCCGTAAGTTTTGTATGAGAATTTTCAAGTTATTGATAGTTTTGATCATTTTCGCGCGCAGCTACCCGCTACTACCACGGAGCATGTCGCATGCGCATGAAGCCGTGGCTGTATACATTTTTATTTTTACTGAATTCAAATAATTTCTGTATTTAATTTTATAACTGTATTTTAAGTCAACATCATAATAGATAGAATTTTTAACAAAATGCAACTAAGTAATTATCTTTAAATACAAAACGTGGCGATTAGCTCCAAAAACCACAAAATGATTCTGGGATTTTTCTTGAGTTCATATTTCGAGATAAATTTTTGTTCATAATGCAATTAAAATTTATTTTAAATACAGTGAAAATGTTTTTAATTTTTATTGAAAAATAAACACGGAATTGCCCAAAATGGTGTAAATATTCATTTAAAGTCCGCTATTTCTTACATAAACATTTTACGGGTTTTAGAAATTACGTCCGCCTCCGTAGTGTAATGGTCAGCACGCTCGCCTACCGTTCTGGAGGTCCCGGGTTCGATTCCCAGGGGGGTTTAATAAATATAAGTGATTTTTTCACTCTAATATTTATTCAATATTACACTGGACTGGTACCTTAAGTGGAGGGCTGATCACCTTTCCTTCATGTGTAATCGATCGAGATAACACTGCGTTTATATGAAGCAGTGCCCTATGCACCATCGGGGTGCGGTAAGGGATTTATTATTATTATTAGAAATTACGAATATAATTTAGTACGGAACCAAATAAAACTAATTTTGGGCATAAATTTAATCAAAATATTTATTTTCAAATTCTCGAATTCATTTTGAAAAATACATCACAAACACCCAGGCCGATCGAAAATAAATCTTTCTTGGATTCATTTTGCAATTGGCGGGAATCGAACCCGCGACGCTAGTTTCGCAGTCGAGCGTCTGTGTACTGGTCAAATCTCTTTGTAGCGAATACCGAAATAACGAAATTTCCAGTATAACGAATCAGCAATTCGTCCCGGGAAAACTTTCATATAAAATGCACTGAACTAAAATTCAATGTAGCGAAGCCTATCTCAGAATAACGAACTTTTTTCAAATGTTTAAAATGATGTTATAATTAATTTTAAAACATTGAGAAGTTAAAAAAAAAATCAGATTTTTGTAATAAAAAATTAAAAAAACCTATTTGAACTTGTTTTTTAATTCACTTTTCTTTGCTTATAAATTTCTTTTTTGGAATAAAGTCTCACAGTTTGAAAATCAAATACATCCAGTGTAACAAATTTTCACTATAGCGAAATATTTTTTTGGTCCCCTGAAGTTCGTAATACTGAGATTTGACCTGTAGTTAGTTAGGATAGTCTTGCCCGCTCGCCTGACTGGTGTTTATCTGCGGAGCGGGCGGTACTACTAATACCTTTCACGCCAACTGACTTGTAGCCGACGTAAAGAAAATGTAGACTTAGAAATAGAATTAATTAGCTTAGGGACCTCGGTATGTGTTAGCAATGTACTACCCCCTCAATAAAGACTGAAATGTGTCGCTTTCGGGGGTGGTCTTTGCCCATACCGAGGAGAGAAATAGCTCTAGGTTAGATTAAGCTATTTTTAAGATTATTATAGACTGAATAAATTGTAAACTGTATACTGCTCTGTGGTGCGCGCTCGACTGCGCCGAAGTAGCGGAGTGGGGATGTCCTTATACGTGCTAGAGGGAGACGGTACGCGAATGCCCTCGCTCCCTCTACGCCGTGATTGGCGGACATACCCCCCTCCGCGATTGGTCAGGCACGGCCGGGCGGCGCTACGGCGAGGCACCCAGAGCGGGTATATATAGGGGAATATTCGTCATAATAAATGAGATTTCGACCGACTACCGCTGCGTTTTCTTCTCTCCGCCCCGCTTCTTCCCGACTTCGCTGCCCGCCCGGACTCATCGCCCCTCAGGAACATTCGACCGCCGCTACCCCCTGGACTTGGACTCGGATTTACTTTGGAGCTGACTGCACCCGGACTGGACGACGACGGAGCCGCCGCGACGACCCGACGGAGCGATACCGGACTTACGACCCGGTTGCCTGCTGCGTGCAGGTTGCGACTGCCGGTGCTACGTACCGCCTTCGCCGGCGATCGCAAGGGATCTCTGGGCTTTCGGTGGATCTCTACGCGGGTAGATTCACCGTCGAGCGCGGCCGCGGACTGAGACTTGCCCGGCCGCTCTGCGCTGACGCCAGCACCTGCGGCATCTACAGTACTTTGTGCTGCGGCGCGATTGCCTAGTCGCCGCGTCGCGTACAAGTTGGTCCTTCGAGCCGGATCTTCACCGCAGAGCGCCTAGAGATGACTTCGAGAACCCCATCGCTTCGCTCAGGGAGAGGAGGCACACCACCCAGAGAAGAACCGCCAATGGAAGGAGACTCTGTCGAATCGGATTCGTCAGAGGACACCGTCCAAAGGCTAAGAACGCAAGTTCGAAATCTCCGCGCTACACTACGAGACGTCGAGAGCAGCCGCGGACGCGAATCCCGAGCCCGCGGCGCGTACAACAGACATGGACAACATCATGACAGTATTATCGAGGATGGCGGTACTATTAGAGGCTTCGCAAGGAAGGAGCCCGGCTTCAGTCCCAGAAGACGTCAGCAGGGTCGGCGCTTTGATCGCGCGCCAGTCCACTGCCAAGGATTTACCCGTCTTCGCCGGAGAGCCGCAGGAATGGGCCACGTTCAAATCGCAGTACACTCAGTCGACGGAGATGTGCTGCCTTTCGGATCCGGAGAACCTCCTGCGTCTACAACGCGCATTGAAGGGACGAGCTAGAGAATCGGTATCATCATTACTCGTGGACCCGAGCCAAGTAGGCGTCATAATGAAGACGTTAGAACTTCACTACGGTCAGCCGGACATCGTTGTGTCATCTCTACTGGAAAAGGTGAGAAGACTCCGCTGCATACAGAACGACGGATCGACGCAGGCATTAGTGGACCTATCGAGTGCAGTTCGGAACGCGATAGCGACCTTGGAAAGCTTCGGCGGGGACTACATGTCGACGCCTCAGCTGCTAAGCGAGCTAGTGAGCAAGTTGCCGCTGTGTATGAAGTTTCTATGGTGGTATAGCAGAAGGGGAGACCCCACAAGGCCCACCGCGAAGGATTTCGCGCTGTTTTTGGAAGACATGACGGAATCGGCAATGATAGGCGGCGGTATAGAGCCGCACGTATATAGCGGAAAAGACAGACAGCGCGAGAAGCCTCACAAGCGGGAGCAGGTGCATACAGTGATTTCTGTGGAGAAAAATGTGAATAGTGTCGTGTCATGTGTTTTGTGCGGACAGAGCCACTGGTTGCAATCTTGCCAGGAGTATCTAGAGTGTAGTGTCACAGAGAGATGGAACATAGTGCGACGGAAAAATCTGTGCTACGCGTGTCTAGCGAATACTCACCGGTATGTGAGTTGCAAAAATACGAGGAAGTGCGGCGTCGATGGGTGCCGCCGAACGCACCACAAAACACTTCATACGAGGGATCGAGCCGAAGTGCGCGAAGCTCGATCCGACTCAGACATAAGAGCGCCAGATAGCAGCGCCCGCCGGGATTCGCCCGCTGCTGCCGGCACCGGGGGCGCTAGACCACTCGCGGACGAGAGACAAGCCGCGAGTACGAGCGAAAGGAACATCGACTCCGGACACAGTTCCTGAGTCTACAACTTGGTTACGAGCACGCACGCTCGTGAGGAGCCAGTGCTCCTGAAGGTGATCCCCGTCACCCTAAGCGGTCCGCGCGGAGAAGCGGACGTCTATGCATTGCTCGACGAGGGATCAACCATAACACTGCTGGACTCGAAGATTGCCAACGACATCGCGGAACCAGGGGGTGCCCGAGGATTGAGGATTCACGGTGCTGGCGGGATGTGCGTTACCGATGCAACTTCGAGGAAGGTGACACTGGAGGTGCGCGGGACTGCGAAGGGACAATTCTCGCTCCGTGCAAACACGATTCGGAAGCTGCATCTACCGCCACAACCGGTGGCTAGTATAGATGGTAGGGTGCAGCATGTGCGCCCGCAATTACTGATCGGCCAGGACAACGCCTCACTTATTGTGTCAAGAGAGGCGCGTAATTGCGGGAACTACATCGCCTCCGAGACGGCCCTGGGAACGGTCGTTCATGGGGGGCGATTCCGCCAGACTTGCGTCAATACACTGATGGCGTTAAGTGCGGACCAGAGGCTGGAAGAGCTAGTCCAGCGGAACTATGCTGTGGATGCGCTGGGAATATGCGCTGCAGCGAAAATATCGCGCCAGGAGGCGCAAGCCATAGAGGTCATGAAGGCTACGACCCGTTTCCTACCTGAAGGGCGGTACGAGACGGGGCTTCTATGGAAGGAAGGCGGGCCTTGTTTGGAAAACAATCGCCGTATCGCGCTGAACCGCTTCTCAAGCTTGGAGAAAAAGTTCAGAAAGGATAGTCAATTCGCCGGGGCCTACCGAAGGAAGATTGAAGAATATCTCGCCAAGGGGTACGCGCGGGAATTGGCAACGGCCGAAATAGAGGACACTTCGAGTGGGCGATGGTACCTCCCCCACTTCGCAGTAACAAACGTAAACAAGCCCGACAAATTACGTATTGTGTTCGACGCCGCCAGCTTTTGTAACGGGGCCTCATTGAATGGCATGTTGGCCAATGGACCGGATCTCCTCTCATCGCTTGTGGGGAATATCATGCGATTTCGCGAGGGGAAGGTCGCGCTGGCGGCGGACATAAGGGAGATGTTTCTCCAAATAAAGATAAGGAAGGAGGACCAGCGGGCGCAGCTGTTCCTCTGGCGAAATAATCCCGACGAGGAAATTCGGGAGATGGTTATGACGTCTATGACGTTTGGCGCTGCATGTTCCCCGAGCAGCGCCCAATATGTGCGGAACCGGGTCGCGGAAGACCACGGGCAGGACATGCCCGCCGCCAGAGATGCCGTGCTTCGAAAGTTCTACATGGACGACTACATGGATGCTGTGGATCGCACGACAGATGCGATTCGATTGCGCAGAGAGGTCTGCGAACTTCTACAGCGGGGCGGGTTTACCCTCGCGAACTGGGCGAGTAACGATCCCGCAGTCCTAGAAACAATCCCCGAGGAATTGAGGGGCAAGTGCGCGCGAGACATTATCAGCGGAACCTCGACGACTGAGAGAGTTCTGGGGATAAAATGGGACCCGGTGACTGACGAGTTCCGCTTCAAGTTTGCGGCGTCACGGGAGGTCCCGGCCGGGAGGCCAACGAAAAGGAAAATCCTGAGCGAGGTCATGAGCATATTCGACCCGCTCGGGTTCGTCGGGTGTTTGACGATACGCCCACGGATTCTACTGCAAGATATCTGGCGATCCCACATAGGGTGGGACGAGGAGATAAGCATAGAACAGGCAGATAAGTGGCGCACTTGGATGAACATACTGCGCGAGACCGAGTGCGCCATCCCGCGGCGCGTGGCGAGCAAGGGCCAGCAGGTAGAGCTGCACGTGTTTTCCGACGCATCGGAACAAGCTAGCTGCGCCGTTGCGTATATCGTAGAGGACACCGCCGCCGGGAAAAGGGCGACATTTGTGGCCAGCAAGTGTCGGGTGAGCCCGTTACGGGCGCTGTCAATTCCACGCCTGGAATTGCAGGCCGCGCTTATAGCTGCGCGGCTAGCAGCAACCATCAAGAAGGAATGCGGCGTACAACTGCGGGAAACATTCTATTGGACGGACTCCATGACGGTGCTGTGCTGGGTCCGGAGCGATTCCCGCATCTACACGCCGTTTGTGGCCCACCGCCTGGGGGAGATAGATGAGCTCACGAAGGCTCGTGAGTGGCGGTGGGTTCCAGGGAAACAGAACCCGGCTGATCTCGGGACACGAGACGGCGAGATACCGGACATATCGCCGACCGGTGTATGGTTCAGCGGGCCAGAATTTATTAGAAGAGGAAGGGATGAATGGCCGCCGCTCAAGGTGACGACGGCAGCATCTCAATCAGAAGTGGAGCTTAAGTGCGCGGACAGCGCTATCGTTATGACAATGCTCCCCGACGAATTACGGTTTTCGTCGTGGAGACGTCTAATCCGGACTACGGCGTGGGTACTGCGGTTTGTAAATCGGTGCCGAAAAAGGAGTCCGGGGAGCGCTACGCTCACGGTCCAGGAGCTCGAGGAATCAGAAAGGGCATGGATAAGGATATGCCAAGAAGACAGCTACCAAGCCGAGATAGCTGCAATCAGACGGGGGGAGTGCCTCCCGCGGGGGAGCCGCTTGATAGGGCTGACCCCGTTCCTAGATAACGAAAGCGTCCTGCGAATGGGGACGCGCATAACCAAAGCGCCCGCTGTGAGCGAGCCCATGAAGGCGCCAGTAATATTAGACGGCGCACACGCATACACCCGATTGATGATCCGGCACTACCATGAGTCGCGACTGCACGCAAGCACGGAGCGAACACTCGGCGAGATTAGACAACAGTTTTTCATCACCCGACTGCGGACCAATGTGAGGAAAGTAATCTACGAGTGTCGCTTCTGTAGGATGCAGAAAGCGCGACCGCAGCCGCCGCTCATGGGACAATTGCCAGCCGGCCGCCTGGATCATCACGTCAGGCCGTTCACCCATTGCGGGGTGGACATGTTCGGGCCCGTACACGTCACGATCGGAAGGCGACGTGAGAAACGGTACGGGGCCCTGTTTACGTGTATGGTGACGCGGGCGGTGCACATAGAAGTCACACCGTCACTGAGCACCGACTCGACGATACAGGCGCTGAGAAGGATGGCCGCTCGCAGGGGGCACCCTAGTACCATATACTCGGACAACGGCACTAACTTCAGGGGAGCTGACAAGGAGCTCGCGGACGCCATGAGAGGAATGGCTGAGGATCCCGAGCTCCAAAACGAGGCCACGAAGAGGGGAATCGAGTGGGTGTTCAATCCGCCATCGGCACCTCATATGGGGGGAGCCTGGGAACGGCTCGTCCGGTCAGTAAAGAGGGCGCTGATGGCAATACTTAAAGAACAGTACCCTCGGGAGGAGACGCTAATGACGGCGATAGCGGAGGCCGAGTATACAGTTAATACTCGCCCCCTGACACATGTTTCGCTGGATAGCCGAGACGCCGCCCCTCTGACACCGATGCACTTCCTCATCGGGTCGAGCGGGGCCCAACCGCATTTGGCGGACTACAGAGGCGTACCGCCGGGAATATGCCTGAAGAAGCAATGGCGCGTGGCACAGAAGCTAGCGGATGCTTTCTGGAAGAGATGGATGCGGGAGTATCTTCCGACGCTACAACAGAGGCGAAAGTGGCAACAGGCTGCCGCACCTATTAGGGTCGGCGACATCGTGGTGATCACGGACGCAGCCCTGCCGCGGAACGAATGGCCGCGGGGGCGCGTCATAGCAGTCACCCCGGGGAAGGACGGACAAGTGAGGAGCGCCAGGGTCCAGACAGCCGCCGGAACATACACGAGACCCGCCATCAAGCTCGCCGTATTGCTGCTGGGAGACGACGTCGGCGCAAGGATGCCTCCTCGGCAGGGGGGAGTGTAGCCGACGTAAAGAAAATGTAGACTTAGAAATAGAATTAATTAGCTTAGGGACCTCGGTATGTGTTAGCAATGTACTACCCCCTCAATAAAGACTGAAATGTGTCGCTTTCGGGGGTGGTCTTTGCCCATACCGAGGAGAGAAATAGCTCTAGGTTAGATTAAGCTATTTTTAAGATTATTATAGACTGAATAAATTGTAAACTGTATACTGCTCTGTGGTGCGCGCTCGACTGCGCCGAAGTAGCGGAGTGGGGATGTCCTTATACGTGCTAGAGGGAGACGGTACGCGAATGCCCTCGCTCCCTCTACGCCGTGATTGGCGGACATACCCCCCTCCGCGATTGGTCAGGCACGGCCGGGCGGCGCTACGGCGAGGCACCCAGAGCGGGTATATATAGGGCTACATTCAGCTTAATAAATCAGATTTCGACCGACTACTGCTGCGTTTTCTTCTCTCCGCCCCGCTTCTTCCCGACTTCGCTGCCCGCCCGGACTCATCGCCCCTCAGGAACATTCGACCGCCGCTACCCCCTGGACTTGGACTCGGATTTACTTTGGAGCTGACTGCACCCGGACTGGACGACGACGGAGCCGCCGCGACGACCCGACGGAGCGATACCGGACTTACGACCCGGTTGCCTGCTGCGTGCAGGTTGCGACTGCCGGTGATACGTACCGCCTTCGCCGGCGATCGCAAGGGATCTCTGGGCTTTCGGTGGATCTCTACGCGGGTAGATTCACCGTCGAGCGCGGCCGCGGACTGAGACTTGCCCGGCCGCTCTGCGCTGACGCCAGCACCTGCGGCATCTACAGTACTTTGTGCTGCGGCGCGATTGCCTAGTCGCCGCGTCGCGTACATGACTTTAAAGGCGGGTCAGGTACTTCAACTCATTTCATAGTTTTTTATGTCAACACTTCCAATACGTTTCAAATTACGCACATATAAATAAAAAAATATGATAAGCCATTGTTTATTTTACATACACACATATTCATGCACAGCTGGGTCAGGTTGAGTAATTAGTAATTAGTCAATGAGTCAGTGAAATGATTTTTATGTTAGCAATGAGAATTCTTTAATTACAACCTGTCTCTTCTTATTCCAATGAAATTATTTCCGTAGGCCATAAATATTCTCAAATTACAGTCTGCCTTATCTTAATGGTAGGCAATAATAACTCTCAAATTACAACCCATCTTTTCATCAATGAAATGATTTTGTTGACAAGGATAATTCCCAAATTATATCTGTCTTTTATCTCGTGTGATAATTCATTGATGTAAATAAAACACCCACAAAGACAGTATCGAGTATGTCCAGTGCACAAAGACAAGTTATAAGTGTACATTTTGCAACGTTCCCCGCACACAGGTGATTTTATTAGCATCATACATACTTTATCCAGATATTGGAATAATAGTTGTGCGGGAATTTATTATTGAAGCCTTCTAAACATGAGATTATCACTGAGTACTTTCATTATTTAACCCTTTGGTGGGCAAATTTTATTCTTTATAATTATTTCAAATTACTTACCTGTAATTATTAAGAAGCCATTTTATGATATGAATGTAAAATAAAGATATTTAAAAAAATACTCTGGGTAAAGAGATGATCGTGGTGGGAAGCATATATCCCACGGAACCATTTCAGACACCTAATTTTAGTCGGAATAAAAATCATCATATATTTTAAATATATTACACATTGTAGTCGGGCGCATCGAACAATAGACTCTAACCTATAGCGGACGTTTTTCGCGATTAGCGCAAAAATATAACGCTTTCTCAAAATTCGGTGTTTTGTGAATATCGGAAACAAATTCGCGTATAAACAGCGCGTTGGGCGGGAAGCGCGACACTATATTCGAATCACACTCTTGCACACTTGCACTGTGTAAGTGTGAGGAGCTCAATGTTCTGTCTTCCTCCGGTTAGCGGCTAGCCCCACTAGCGGCACTCGGCAGTCTCTCGGAGTTGCAACCAGATGCTTCTTTCGTCAGCGTTGCCAGATGATTTTTGTAATGTTTTCAGCAGTAAAGTAAAGTAGAATCTATTTAGTCCAAAAATGCAAAAAAAAAATACTGCAACAAAAATGTCCCTTTCTGTGTTTTGAGTTTGGACAGCCGATTACCTATGAATGTCCGTATTTTTCCGATTTAAAATTGCCAATTTTTTATTGTGTAGTGATTACCCAACACTGGGACGCGCGTTTTCTTTTAGCACTGGAAGGGGAAGGTTAAAAAAAAACTGTTCTCCAAAAAGACACGATACCGTGGAACAATATATTGTAAGTGTGAATTCGTTATTTATCAACAAATAATCAATACTTAAGAGAATATAGCAGTTTTTGTAAAATTTGGGTTTAGTTTATTTCCCGCTGGTTTTTGCCCGCTGAGTGAGTAACAAACTGTGCTAATACGTTGATATGTAAAATATCACTCAAATAAAAGTTGCAAGGGGAATTTCAGATCATGTTTCAATATTTTTAACTCACGTCGCTCACTCCTTTCAAGAACGTCATTAATCAAAAAACTTGATTTTTCAGGAGAACGTTTTTAAAGTTTAAAAATATAATACAATGAATTCAAAATAAATATCAAGCCACTTATTGAACTTTTTACTGTGCAACAGATCTTTTTAGGAAAAACCTGAAGGTTTTTTCTCCATTTGAAAAATATTTAGTTCATTCAAAAAAATAATTAAACAATACCTTTTCTTCAAAATGCAACAACAACACTTTCCGCCCTGTAGCGGGTAAATATTAAGTTAAAAATATGCCTCTTTTGCTGGGATATAGTACATTTACTAAGCATTTTGAAAACATGCACAACTGGAAATTGATGATTTTTGATTTATGACATTCTTGAAAGGAGTGAGCAATGTGTCACAGACATTCGGCCCTCCGTGATAAGATTAAGCTAATAATAGAACGTATTCATATATCATGCCATTTTTGTATCATGTCATTTTTATGAGAGAATTGTAAGGGCTGTTTGCCACGACAAAGAAACAGCCCTCGTGATAGTTGTAGATGCATAGAAACTAGAGTTAGGCTAGCCATGTATTATGTATTTACTCTAGCATATGTTGTGATGTGGCCCGTACAGTGTGGGCGCGCCGACTGAGCTCCGCTCACCCGGAAGGGAAGGCGGGGAGCGCGGTCGCGTTGTGTGGAAAAGTACTGGGTAACGGCACATTTACCATTAGATAAATGTACTTACCCAGTATAAATCAGTGTGTGAAAACCATGTTGGTCTTTTATTTACTCGCCGTAACGCTCCTTCGCCTCGAGACTTCGCCGCTGGACTTGGCCTGACTCGCCGTCTCACTGCACCAACAACGGACCGTTGGAAAGCCCTTTTCAGGGCTAGTGAGTACGTTCAAACACACGAGTCAGTGCGATCTCTCCGTGATCCTGCTTCCCATACCTCAGTCTGGTATCCGTTAGACCGATACCAAGTCAGAGGCCCTTTTCAGGGCCAGTGGATATTGTTCGGTAGTTGCTACCGACCGGACTGGGCTGTGGAGAGCGGCTTGCCGCATATAACGGCAAAACCTAGCTGCGGTAGACGCGACGGGCCCCGATCTGCAAACATCGGGTAACACGTCGGTTACATACATTTTACAACTGGATTTCAGATAGGTTATTCCGGAAACGTCTATCTTTTGTAATTATTACCTACGGTAGCTACCCCCCAATTATTGAGGAGGTAGCAGTATTGCGCCAACCTATTTTATACTATCAACAGACCTTTTTAGCCTCACGTTTATAATAATAGCATATGTTCATTTATTTCTATTATTGTATGGCTGTGCAGTGTACTGAAGGGTGAATGTATCCGTTTCAGGACAGAGTTGGGGATAGTGCAGTGTGCGGCGACCTCGCACCGCTCCGGACCTGTCGGTGCTGGCAGCCGAGCTAAACCAAGGTAATCCTGCTGCCGCGGGACTTTCTTCCATTGAACCGCCCCTTGATATCCAACAGCCAATATAGCCTCGAATTCCAAACATACGCCATGGAAGACCAGAGGACGAAGAAGACAATTCATTGAGAGTTAACGACTGCCGAAATCGAGGAGGATTTTCTACGCCAGAGCTTATGAAGGTGATCGGGAGGACCGCTTGGGGTCGCATTGTGGAGATCCACCACACACGGCGCGCGGAGCTACCGGCGCCAACATGCCTCGCGGCACTGAGTGCGAGAAGAGCCGGCGATCCGCTGCAATTGCGGGCAAGATGATGCCGCATACTTGGGCAAGTACCAACGCAGGGTGGAATACATTGCGGGTATTGAACTGAAGCAGTGCAGAAAGGCACAACCATACACGTCAAGTGCGTACCACTCCTGCCCGCCCCCTGCCAGCCTAGGGATGTGGCCGCACGGATCCGGCAGACCACCACTCACCCTGACTTGAAGACACCGAACCGACGATTGCATCTAATGTTGTTTTGAATAAGGAAATCCAGTGCACCCTAGCTACGGCTCATGGTAGGGACTGACCTGAGTCATTTGGTTGTAACGTAACACGTTACCATAGTTTTGGATGCTCGTTGCGAGTGATATTACGACGTTACGTTGCCACGAAATGTGGAGGTCAGTTCCCACCATTATACAACACCGCTTATTCCACACCTACTTTGGCTAGTGTCTAAATGTGAGTTGAATTAAGGTACAGATACACGTGCTTATGAGCTTGCTTAAGGCGAGCGCGCAGTATACATTTTCCCAAAATGAGCACGCTCGTTTATGTACATCGATACTAGCGTGCTCATAAGCAAACCTGTTCAGAGTTCTCAGAGCGTGCTCCTCCCACTCGCACTGCAGGTAGCTTGCTCGAAAATCCAACGACTTAATAATAGCGTGCTTTTGTGCTAATGATCAGCATGTGTGTCTAGACCTTTTTTGTGTTTAAAGTTTCTATAATTTCAATTTTAGTGTAAAATTCCAGTCAACTCGCTATGTCCTACAGGCAATTCCTATCCTAATTAATTTTTTCTATTTAGCACTAATTTCTTAATTGAATAACATATTTTTTTAATGAAGGAGGTCTTACATTATATTTGTATTAGTAAATTGTAGAGTGTGTATAATTTATAAAAATAATTTTAGGAATTGAGAAATGTAATGTGCAACTGAAGTAGATATCAGAGTGGGGCAATAGTACCGTGTGGAGCATCACTCCGCAACCCTTCATTCTTAGCACATGTTTGTGCATTCGGTTATCTTCAACTTCATATACAAAAACCCATTTTAAATGTCTAATTTCACGTTTGCTTCGCTGTGTAGCGAATAGATGTCACTATAATACAAAATATTATCATTCTTCCCATGCCATCTAATATCGCCCGCTTCAGATTACATTTCTTTGACAAACTTCACCGTAACTCAATGTTTTTATTTTTAATTTTTTATATTTTGGTTTATAATAAAAGGGCACTGGCAAGAATATTGTACAATAGATATCAGATATAAAATTAGATTTAAAGTGCAAGATGAATATGAAAAGAGTTAGCAAATATGTACTTTATGAGTTATACGTTTAAAAGAAGAAGGATCTGTTTTTTTAATAAATAATTTAAGCAAAATTTTAAATTGAAACAAACTTAGGTAATGTATGTCTAACACATAGTCTTTGTGGAATGAATTAAACAGTTTTGGAGCTATGAAAAATGAGTGTCTTTGTGCGAGTCTGGATTTGCAAAAAGGGATCTAGAGTAAATTATTCATTCTTTGGCTAGATCTATTAATATTTTTAGGAAATAAATGTTGGCGCACCAAAACATATTTTAGACACTGTTGGAAAAAGATTTCTCGTAGCTCCAAAAGTTCAGCTTCCTGAAATAATTGGTTGGATGGAAAAGTAATTTTTTTTAAGGCATTATTTTAACAATAAGTTTTTGAACTGTTCTAAAGGCTTTACGCGACTATTAAATGCTCCCCCCCATCCAATTATTCCATAACAAAGAGAAGACTGTACGAGGGCATGGTAGACCATTTTGTTGGTGTTTGGATGGACGTAACTAGACAAACGTTTGAAAATATAGGTCCAATACCTAAGTTTGTTTATATTTCTTTCTATGTGGCTTGGTCCATTTAAATTGACAATCTAATCCTGTGTTAATTATTATTATTCATTACTACAGCGGAAGTCGGTTACAGCGCGGGTTTGCGGGCGGCTTATCTGACCCGCGTCATACGATTGTCCAAGATTATGATTTTCTATGAAGAGCAAAAATTTTTAAAAAATTTCTTTATTTTTATAAAGTGCATTCTTTATTTCGAATCTATTTCGGTCGAGTGCCCACCAAAATATTACTCAGCAAGAACTTTATTTCTTTTATGATCTATTTTAATTAATTTACCTTGCAGTGAATGTTTGTGTTTTTTACACTGAACGCCTTAAAACAAAAATTGCGGCATATCCGAATGCGCGTTAAGCCGGCTTCTACTGTATTTTGTAAATTAATTTATAATATTTTTTTAAATGAGTATATTTCCTTGGCGTTTAATTTGTCTTTTAATTGGATTAACTCCATTTTAATTTATATATTAAATATTAAATTCAAACACAGAGTTTTAGAATATACTAAATTGAATTTTATTATTAAAAACGCATAAAAATACAATTTGTGACCTTGTTATGGCATTTTCAAACTACTGTGAAAATTAAATAGACTGAGGGTCCTTATATAGCTATGCAATTCTAGGCACTTAAATAATAGTTTATATAACAAAATATTAAAATTGGTTTTTATATATACATTTGAAAAAAAGTTTTGCACTAGTTTTGTATTGGAACATAGTAGAATGTGTTGATTAAAATGTTTTTTTTTAGCTATTGCGCTATATACATATTAAGTGGAGGCATAGGAGTACTAAGGGGTAATAAATTCAATGATTCTAAGTTGGCAATGGAGTTACTTAGGTTGTGATTTTAGTTGAATGATTTTACTAGTGAGTTTACTCAAGTACTAGGTATAAACTATCTCACTTTACACTTACAGTGAAACCTCTATGTATCGTTCCTCGAATAATCGTTTTCCCGGATGTGTCGTTTATTTTCTCTAACCCCCCCAATTCATTTCATACAAAAATAGATCGCATCGATCGTTTCTATCCACCATTTTACCGCATTCATTGTTTGAATTATGCTGCATATTTGATATAATTTGTCTGTTTTTTTTTTAATTTTCTGAATTTTCTTAATATTCAGAAAATCTTCAGATCTTTGGGTTCTGTTCAACTTTGTATTTTTTTTTAATAAATACATTTATTAAAATCTAAAACTTGTATTCTTGAAATTTCCACCTACTAATGGTTATGCAGATTGGGAGGACGGTATCTTTACTCGATGGTATCTCCTTGTGTATTGACTTGTTCATCCCGCATTCACAGTTTATTTCAATAGGTCCCTTTAAAAACGATAGATAGAGGTTTCACTGTACTTAAGTTATGCGAGAGGCGAGCTTTACAGTCCTCGGTCCGCCATCGCCGTTTGCTGTAATTGTGCGTAATGGTGCTGTAATCACAATTACCACAAAAATGTACCGCTGCAGCGGGAGACTATTTTTTGCTAATTATATTTATTTAAGGTTTACTTACAGTGACATCTGTTGAATTTTGTGAAAGCTTTATTTTAAGAATGTTACCCGGGACTGTCCCACTCTTACCACTCTAGTAGAATATTGATTTTTTTTAACGTATTATTAGTGTATAAGTACTTTTAAGTTAATTTTTAAAATTGTTAAAACATTTCTACCTTTTTTTTATCGGAAAGATTTATAATGTTTTAATTATTTGTATGATGTCCGCCAATCGCCGTTTGCTGTGATTGTGTGTAATGGTTCTGTAATCGCAATTACCACAAAAATGTACCGCTGCAGCGGGAGACTATTTTTTGCTAATTATATTTATTTAAGGTTTACTTACAGTGACATCTGTTGAATTTTGTGAAAGCTTTATTTTAAGAATGTTACCCGGGACTGTCCCACTCTTACCACTCTAGTAGAATATTGATTTTTTTTAACGTATTATTAGTGTATAAGTACTTTTAAGTTAATTTTTAAAATTGTTAAAACATTTCTACCTTTTTTTTATCGGAAAGATTTATAATGTTTTAATTATTTGTATGATGTCCGCCAATCGCCGTTTGCTGTGATTGTGTGTAATGGTTCTGTAATCGCAATTACCACAAAAATGTACCGCTGCAGCGGGAGACTATTTTTTGCTAATTATATTTATTTAAGGTTTACTTACAGTGACATCTGTTGAATTTTGTGAAAGCTTTATTTTAAGAATGTTACCCGGGACTGTCCCACTCTTACCACTCTAGTAGAATATTGATTTTTTTTAACGTATTATTAGTGTATAAGTACTTTTAAGTTAATTTTTAAAATTGTTAAAACATTTCTACCTTTTTTTTATCGGAAAGATTTATAATGTTTTAATTATTTGTATGATGTCCGCCAATCGCCGTTTGCTGTGATTGTGTGTAATGGTTCTGTAATCGCAATTACCACAAAAATGTACCGCTGCAGCGGGAGACTATTTTTTGCTAATTATATTTATTTAAGGTTTACTTACAGTGACATCTGTTGAATTTTGTGAAAGCTTTATTTTAAGAATGTTACCCGGGACTGTCCCACTCTTACCACTCTAGTAGAATATTGATTTTTTTTAACGTATTATTAGTGTATAAGTACTTTTAAGTTAATTTTTAAAATTGTTAAAACATTTCTACCTTTTTTTTATCGGAAAGATTTATAATGTTTTAATTATTTGTATGATGTCCGCCAATCGCCGTTTGCTGTGATTGTGTGTAATGGTTCTGTAATCGCAATTACCACAAAAATGTACCGCTGCAGCGGGAGACTATTTTTTGCTAATTATATTTATTTAAGGTTTACTTACAGTGACATCTGTTGAATTTTGTGAAAGCTTTATTTTAAGAATGTTACCCGGGACTGTCCCACTCTTACCACTCTAGTAGAATATTGATTTTTTTTAACGTATTATTAGTGTATAAGTACTTTTAAGTTAATTTTTAAAATTGTTAAAACATTTCTACCTTTTTTTTATCGGAAAGATTTATAATGTTTTAATTATTTGTATGATGTCCGCCAATCGCCGTTTGCTGTGATTGTGTGTAATGGTTCTGTAATCGCAATTACCACAAAAATGTACCGCTGCAGCGGGAGACTATTTTTTGCTAATTATATTTATTTAAGGTTTACTTACAGTGACATCTGTTGAATTTTGTGAAAGCTTTATTTTAAGAATATTACCCGGGACTGTCCCACTCTTACCACTCTAGTAGAATATAGACTTTTATAATGTATTATTAGTGTATAAGTACTTTTAAGTTAATTTTTAAAATTGTTAAAACATTTCTACCTTTTTTTATCACAAAGATTTATAATGTTTTAATTATTTGTATTATGTCGCGATTAATACTTTACGCGAGCGTAATACGCCCGCGTCACGCATTAACTTACTCTCGACCGGCCTCGCATGAGATGTGTCCATGTACCAATCATTACACAGTTCTTGTAACTAGTTAGCGTCTCTCCACTGCTGGATGTAGGCCTCTCCTAGTGACATCCACACTTTTATAGTTTGGGATTACCCGCGACGGGGACAATGTCATCTGTCCATCTTTTTTGGGGTCGGCATATTATCTTCTCGGTGTCCCGCCGCAGACTCTGGATGCCGTCTGTCCTTTCCTTGTCTCGCAACATGATACACCTAATTTTATTTCTCGGGCTTTGTCTCCGTAGACCGCTGCGCACATCTCACTTATTACGTACGGTCCTGAAAAATCCTCCGCGAGGAGTTTGGTGTAGCGATGCGTGCCGTCTAATATTACCGGCACCCTAAGGGGGTTCTTCGGCGTCCATATTCTGTAGACGCGTTCCCATTCTAATGAAGCCTCGTTTGTCCGAATGAGTAATCTTCTTCCTTAGTCAGGAATTCCGGGCCTCGGAACCACGTCCCTTCGGGTGACAAGTCTCTCGTACCAATGGTACCCATCTCCACTCGCGCGCCATTTAACTCGTCTAATTCTCCCCGTCTATTGGCGACGAAAGTGGAGAATCTGCGTGACTCTGACCTGATCCCGCACAGAACGGTAGTGAAGTCGTTCCAATAGGGGACTCTCTGTATGGCGCATCGGGCTTCACGCCTGCAGCTGGAGCCATGGTATAGCACCTTGCACTTACTACTGGTGAAAGTAGTTTTCTTCCTTGGTGTGTCCATTCCACATACTACGCTTCCGTACGGCACACTGTCTCTGAAGCGTCGCTAAACAAATGTAACCACGACAGCATCCGGGGATTGCGCAATTTGATCCCTCGTTTTGAGCAATCCTTGCTTTATTGTGCCGACAAGGGCAGCCAACCCGCGGTCCGTGGAGCATTTCACACATTTTTCTTTAAGTGTACATAAAACCACCAAAAGAACATTCCATCATGCATAGTTCTTATCATATCCAATATATACACACCCACACATACACACACACACACACACACACACACACACACACTCACACACTCACACACACTCAAACACACATATATATATATATATATATATATATATATATACATATAAATATATATTTCATGTTTCCTTTGATTAATAAAATAAATTTTGTTTGACGGCCTGGTATGAAATCTGATTTCTAAAATCTGGCCCGGCGGCTGAAAAGGTTGGCCACCAATGTTCTAAGATTTATGCAACGGCATCGGAAAACACATGTAGCTCTACCTGCTGGCCTTTGCTGGCCACGCGCTGCCTCTCTGCGTGTTCTTCCCGCCCGATGTGGGACCGCCAAACCTCTTGCAATAACATCCGCGGGCGTATCGGGCTCCCGACCAACCCGAGCGGGTCGAATATTCCCATGACCTCGCTCAGCAGTTCCCGTTTTGTTGGCCTTCCTGCCGGGACCTCCCGTGACACTGCAAATTTGAATCGAATTCACCGGGTCCCAGAACTCAGGTCTGTGGTTGAGGTTTCGCTGATTATTTCTCGTGCTTTCCTCTCAATTCCTCGGTAATTGTCTCCAGGACTGCGGGATCATTGCTCGCCCAGTTCGCGAGCCACGATCCACGATCCACGGCATCTGCCGTAAAGACCACGATCTCGTGGTCTTTACGGCAGATGCCGTAAAGACCACGAGATCGTGGTCTTCTGCGACCCGGTTCCGCACATACCGGGCGCTGCTCGGTGAACACGCAGCGCCAAACGTCATAGACGTCATCGCCATCTCCCAAATTTTTTCGTCGGGACTTACGCCAGAGGAACAGCTGCGCTCCCTGGTCCTCCTTCCTTATTTTAATTTGGAGAAACATCTCCTTTATGTCCACCGCCAGCGCGACCTTTCCCTCGCGAAATCTCATTATGTTTCCCATAAGCGAGGAAAGCAGATCAGGTCCATTAGTCAACATGCTGTTCAATGATGCCCCGTTACAGCGGCTGGCGGCGTCAAACACAATGCGTATCTTGTCGGGCTTGTTTGCGTTGGTTACTGCGAAGTGGGGAAGGTAATATCGCCCACTCAAAGTGTCTTCTCTTTCGGCCGTTGTCAATTCCCGCGCGTACCCCTTGTTGAGATTTTTCTAAATCTTCATTCGGTAGGCCCCGGTGAATTTATTATCCTTGCTGAACTTCTTCTCCAAACTTAAGAACCGGTTCAGCGCAATACGGCGATTATTCTTCAAACACAGCCCGCCTTCCTTCCATAGAAGCCCCGTTTCGTACCGCCCCTCAGGTAGGAAACGGGTCGTAGCTTTCATAACCTCTACGGCCTGCGCCTCCTGGCGCGATATTTTTCCTGCAGCGCATATTCCCAGCGCATCCACAGCAAAATTCCGCTTGACTAGCTCTTCCAGTTTCTGGTCCGCACTTAACGCCATCAATGTGTTGACGCAAGTCTGTCGGGTTCGCCCCTCATGAACGACCGTTCCCAAGGCCATCTCTGAGGCGATATAATTCCCGCAATTACGCGCCTCTCCTGTCACTATAAGAGAGGCGTTGTCCTGACCGATTAGTAATTGCGGGCGCACATGCTGCACCCTACCATCTATACTTGCCACTGGCTGTGGCGGTAGGTGCAGCTTCCGAATGGTGTTTGCGCGGAGCGAGAATGACCCACTCGCGGTCCCGCGCACCTCCAGTGTCACTTTCCTCGAAGTTGCGTCGGTAACGCACACCCCCTGGCTTCGCAATGTCGTTGGCAATCTTCGAGTCTAGACTCGAGCAAGGTTGATCCCTCGTCGAGCAATGCGTAGACGTCCGCTTGTCCTCGCGAACTGCTTGAGGTGACGGGGATCACCACCGGCTCCTCACGAGCATGCGTACTCGTCACTAATTTAAAAACTCGGGAACTTTGTCCCATGTCGAGGTTTCTATCACTTGTACTCGCGGCACATTCGCGAGCGGTCTGTCGCCCCCGGTGCCGGCGGCAGCGGGCGTATCCCGCTGTTATCTAGAGCTCTAATATCGGAGTTGGATCGAGCTTCGCGTACTTCGGTTCGATCTCTCGTATGTAGTGTCTTGTGGTGCGTTCGGCGGCACCGATTGATTCCGCACTTCTTTGCATTCTTACAATTTCCAAACCGGTGAGTGTTTAAACAGTCTAGGTATTCCTGGCACAATTGTAACAAATGCCCCTGTCCGCACAAAACTAATCGACGGTTTATTTAAGAAAAATAAAGTTACTATTTAAAAATTTTATTGTCTTTCAATGTATCACTTTCAACATCCAATATTAAATTTTATTTTGTTTGGAGGATTATCCGTGTTGGAAATATCCACCCACTCGTCATCCTGAGAAACATCGGTACTTGAAATACTAGAGGATTAGATTCATGGAACTATCACTATATACTTCAATATAAAATCATCTTCACTTTCACTCGATCCATTTTAATGCGGATAGAAAAAATTGTTATACTCTTAACACCGTTTGAAAATGGAACAGGAACAAACTTAAATGCTAGCAAGCAACTGGCGGGACAGAATTACACAATATCCCGTATTTTATTATTCAAACAGCACAACGGTACATATAGCCAACCCATACATACATGCCTAATGATACCATATACTTAACATATCGCCACACTAGTTCTCATAACTGCGTAATGTATAAGTGCATAGGGAGTCTGTGTTTGTACCTAAAGGGCATTAACGAGATTTCTGTTCCATACGAAGTGGGGTCGCGGACAAGGGTGTTCCTTTGCAATCTGTTTGTGCTCTGCGCGTTGAAGGTGAATTTCGAAAAGCATTGTTTAATTGTGTCGATTTTCCGGCGATGGTGAATTTTCTTTATGTTTTGGCAGTGGTGTGTATTGAATATGATTTTAATAGCGCTATTTTGAAGAGTCTGTATTTGGATTGGTGTATGATAGCGGAAGTGTACACTATTTTGTGTAGTGCGCTCGCAGGTCTGAAGGTGGGCGACAGGGCCCAGGAGCTTCTTCTCCCGGGAGAGTTGAGGGCGGGGTCGCGTGTCTCGTGATAGTGTCGGCGCGTCTTTGTGGTACGAATCTGTCAACGGCGTATTGTGTCGCAAATGTGAACTCGGCCATCCGGAGGTACGTGTATGTGCCCAGGTACGCGAGCGAGTTCATTTGGTCCTCGAACGTGTCCCAGTCTGCAGCAGAGTAGTCGTACCTCGGCGCGAAGGGGGGCGCCTCATCGTTCCCGACAGCGTGATCACTATCGGCCTGACGAGAGGGCCTTCCGTGCCTCGAGCACGGCCAGTTCCGGTACTTTCTGAACGAGTGCAATGTCAAGGGTGCTCGCGTTGTCTAGGCGTAGGCGGGGCGACGACGTGATTGAACAGAGTGCGACCGTTGGTGTTTGCACGATAATTATTCCAATGGCTGTGTTATGACCACCTTCTTCGTGCTGCACGAACTGAGATTTGTACTTGGTGAGTGCTACTTTGCAGTAGATTCGCACTTTTATCTTGAGAAGGCCCATGTCGGTGGCCTGGCTGAAGTACGGGAGGGGCCTTCGCGCCTGGTGGTCATGCGCAACACCTTCAGGGGCTCGAAACCCTGTTTCTTCAGGGATTCGGCGATGTCCGCTGTAGCCACCTCAGGGAGACCCCCGATGACCACCTTCTTCGTCCTGGCCTCGTCGCTCGTAAAGGTACGGAAGGAAACCTCAGTCTCCCTCAGCGCCTTGACCAGTCGGTGGTGGTCCTCCATGTTATTGCAGTGACTGCTGCGGTCACCTGTTCGCTTCTTGGCGGGCGGGGACGTGATGTCGGGTCCTTCGCAGACTTCGGGCAGGGTGCCGAAGCGGTCGGTGGTCATCGTGGGCGGTGGTGATGGCGCCTGGTGGGCCCTCTTCTCGGTTGTTGCCTGGCTCGGGCCGGGGGTCGCGGGGGTGGTGGTGGAGTCTATGGTATCCGCTGGTGTCCACAGCGGGATGGCGTTCTGCTCGATTTCATCATTTCGAGCAATGGTGATGGAGCCTTTTCCCGACGTTATTTGTTCATAAAGCACTACGAACTCGTACGGTACGACGTACGAGTGATTGTCCCGTGTGGTTAGCACGCCTTGGTGCGTCGGCTCCATGACGAGCGGGGGGGGAGACGGCTCCAGGCCGGCCGCGGGGCCGGCGGGGGATGGGCACTTATCCGACACTGAGAAGTCCGTGATTTTAATTCGTAGGCGAAAGTTAAAAATAAAATGAAACGGCAAGTATTTGGTCCTAAAAAGGACCGTTTTTTATTTGAGATCGGTGGTGAGCCGACTCAAAACACTGAGGTTGCGCACACGGCACTGCGCACACTAGGAGCGTACTACGGAACGGACGTCCGTACGCGCTCGCTAACAAACGAGCTAATCGTGTGAATGATTTATTTTGAAAATAGTACACATATTTATATCCATACGGAGCTAATCCGCCGAGCTGGTCCCCCTATTGCCCTATCCTGGTCCCCCTACCCCCCTGTTCCCGTTGGCCCCAGCGTAAGTAGTGGGAGCCACGCCCCCTTTCCCCGCTCAGTCTGGCGGGTTTCAATATGGGGACGGCTGCTCGGACGGAGTCGCTCGGTATTTTGTTCCATACAACACATATAAATTTTCTATAAATCTATCTTAAAACTAAATCATGCCTATCGCGAGGGCTGTTCCTCTGTGGCAATACAAATCATTTGTTAGGAACAGCCTCTCGCTTATAAGTCGAGTACATTTACAATAATATCCAACTATTTTTATAAATGTGGTCCTTTTGTGGACCTCATTTTCATCTGGTCCGTTACATTCTGGCTTTCTTTCATGTCAGCAGAATGAATTCCAACTTCTTTTTTAGATTGCCAAACTTGCAATAGTAAATCGCCTTTTCTTTTGAAAATAGATTCGCCTTTCTTCAGTTCAATCATTTGCAATGATTTAGGTAGACCCCTTGTGGGGCGCCAAACCTCACACTTTGAACTGTAGATAGATGCGGTGTGTCTTCTGCAGCGCTTCGCTTCTGGGGCGTAACTCCCAGAAGTTCTGAAGTCCTGCGGCGAGGTGAGAATATTTACAAGTAAATATTCTAAATCCGATTCTGATGCGTAGGTCGAGGTGTGTACTGGTTCGTAGTCCGTGGTCGTAGCGATGAGTCAAGTCCAGGGGGGAGAATCCAGTAGAGTAGCGAAGGGTAGAGCGAGCGGAGAAATAAAACACCAAGTTCGGTCGTCCAGGATGGAATGAATTTATTTCAGAAAAGATACACATATTTATACCCATACGGAGCTAATCTGCCGGGCTAGTCCCCCTATTGCCTACGTGCGCGGCCCCCACCACTTTTCTGCTGGGTTCCCGTTGGCCCCAGCGTAAGTAGTGGGAGCCACGCCCCCTTTCCCCGCTCAGTCTGGCGGGTTTCAATATGGGGACAGCTGCTCGGACAGAGTCGCTCCGTTTTATATCGCTTATAATACAAATATTCTATATCTATCTTAAAATTAAATTATATTTATTGCGAGGGCTGTTCCATTGTGGCAACGCCAATCATTTACTTAGGAACAGCCTCTCGCTTACAATTGGTACATTTACATTTATAACACTTAAGACTATTGCAAATGTGGTCCTTTTTCGGACCTCATTTCGTCTGGTCCGTTACAACACTTAAGACTATTGCAAATGTGGTCCTTTTTCGGACCTCAATTCGTCTGGTCCGTTACACCCCTGTTTTTTCTTGCAATTTTCGACACTGTTGTAGTAATTGTCCATATAAAGATGATGCCATAAATTAGTATGGTAGTGCTGGAACGGAGAAGGGGGGTCGGAAGGTTCGCAGGAACGTCTCCGAGAGTAGCGCGATTTACGCTCCTTCATCCTCGACAAGCGCCATCAGTTCGTCCACCTTGCCACGCACACTGCGCGCGTTCCAGCATATCAACCTGAGCACCGGTTCAGCCATTGAGGGCGCGCATTATGCCCAGCGCTCTGGCTTCATGTTGTTGGAGAATCTAGGGAAAAAGCGGATCATGCATCTGGCGGCGTGGTTGCAGTTGGCACTGCTGTGGCCGAATCCCTGGCAGCGGTAGCACTGGGTGCCGTGCTGTGCGAACTGCGACTTATACTTCGTAAGTGCTACTTTGCAGTAGCACACGAAGCGCACCTTGATCTTAAGTAGGCCCATGTCGGTGGTCTGGCTGAAGTACGCAAGGTACAGGGAGGAGCCCTCGCGCCTGGTGGTCATGCGCGACACCTTCAGGGGCTCGAAACCCTGTTCCTTCAGGGATTCTGCGATGTCCGCGGTGGCCACCTCAGGGAGACCCCTGATGACCACCTTCTTGGTCCTGGCCTCGTCGCTTGTAAACGTGTGGAAGGAGACCTCGGTCTCCTTCAGCGCCTTGACCAGCTGGTGGTGGTCCTCCATTGAGTTGCAGTGCACCGCTGCTGTCTTCCCGCCGGAGTATGTGAAGGTGAAAGGTCCTTTTACGGACGTTTTCACCTTTTCCGTGAGCGCTAGGTGGGTGGCGGTCGGTGGCACCTTCATAACGACCGGCGGGATGCGTCCTGGGCAGACTGCGCGCGGTGCTGCGGGGGGAGCAGGGCTTCGCTTCTTGGCGGGCGGGGATGCGATGTCAGGTCCTTCACGTACTTCGGGTAGGGTGCCGAAGCGGTTGGTGGTCACAGTGGGCGGTGGTGATGGCGCCTGGTGGGCCCTCTTCTTGGTTGGCAGTTTCGGAAACTGCCAATCCATAGATTCGGTGGTGGTGGATGCCTGGCTCGGGCCAGGGATCGCGGCGGTGGTGGTGGAGTCGTGGACAGCGGCCGGAGTCCACAGCGGGATGGCGCTCTGCTCGATTTCCTCGTTACGAGCGATGGTTATCGAGCCTTTACCCGACGTAATTTGCTCGTAGAGCACGATGAACTCGTACGGTACGACGTACGAGTTATTGTCATGTAAGGTGAGCACGCCCTGGTGCGTCGGCTCCATGACGAGCGGGGGGGGAGACGGCTCCAGGCCGGCCGCGGGACCGGCGGGGGATGGGCACTTGTCCGACACTGAGAAGTCCGTGATTATAATTCGTATGGCAAAAGTTAAGGTGAAATGAAGCGGCAAGTATTTGGTTTTAAAAAGGACCGTTTTTTATTTGAGATCGGTGGTGAGCCGACTCAAACCACTGAGGATGCGCACACGGCACTGCGCACACTAGGAGCGTACTACGGAACGGACGTCCGTACGCGCTCGCTAACAAACGAGAATCCTACGTTGTACGCGACGCGGCGACTAGGCAATCGCGCCGCAGCACAAAGTACTGTAGATGCCGCAGGTGCTGGCGTCAGCGCAGAGCGGCCGGGCAAGTCTCAGCCCGCGGCCGCGCTCGACGGTGGATCTACCCGCGTAGAGATCCACCGAAAGCCCAGAGATCCCTTGCGATCGCCGGCGAAGGCGGTACGTATCACCGGCAGTCGCAACCTGCACGCAGCAGGCAACCGGGTGGTAAGTCCGGTATCGCTCCGTCGGGTCGTCGCGGCGGCTCCGTTGTCGTCCAGTCCGGGTGCAGTCAGCTCCAAAGTAAATCCGAGTCCAAGTCCAGGGGGTAGCGGCGGTCGAATGTTCCTGAGGGGCGATGAGTCCGGGCGGGCAGCGAAGTCGGGAAGAAGCGGGGCGTAGAGAAGAAAACGCAGCGGTAGTCGGTCGAAATCTGATTTATTTACTTGAATACACCCCTATATATACCCGCTCTGGGTGCCTCGCCGTAGCGCCGCCCGGCCGTGCCTGACCAATCGCGGAGGGGGGTATGTCCGCCAATCACGGCGTAGAGGGAGCGAGGGCATTCGCGTACCGTCTCCCTCTAGCACGTATAAGGACATCCCCACTCCGCTACTTCGGCGCAGTCGAGCGCGCACCGCAGAGCAGTATACACATTACAATATATTCAGTCTTATAGATATCTTAAAAATAGCTTAATCTAACCTAGAGCTATTTCTCTCCTCGGTATGGGCAAAGACCACCCCCGAAAGCGACACATTTCAGTCTTTATTGAGGGGGTAGTACATTGCTAACACATACCGAGGTCCCTAAGCTAATTAAATTCTATTTCTAATCTATGTTTTCTTTACGTCGGCTACATACGTACTATTAACAAAAGGTGCGCCCTCTATATACCCGGCCGTGATCGCGTGCCACCCGACAGTGGGAATGCACGGCCAATCAGCGGCCGGGGGAAAGAGACAGCCATATTGCTGTCTCCCTCTATAGGGCACCGGACGGGCTCTATTTCCATACCGTACCGGTGCTTTACAAAACAATGGATTATATTTTTAACTATTCCTTAAAGTAACTTAACCTAGCCTAGAGCTATATTCTCCTCGGTATGGGCAAAGACCACCCCCGAAAGAGACACATTACAGTCTTTATTGAGGGGGCGGTGCATTGCGTACACATACCGAGGTCCCTAAGCTAATTAAATATTTTTTCCTTATCCTAAACATACAAATACAGTGCCGAAGCCATACGATACATCTACATTTCCAAAGGCCCTTCTTCGGGCCGCGGCCTGACGGGCAATCGCCTCGCCCGCCGGACGCCCAGAGTTCCTTTTCTGGGCCGCCGCACGGGGTGTGCGATGACGTCGCTTACAGTGGGTTTGGTGGATTTGGTGGATTTTGACTTGGAATGATCTTCTTCTCAGGAATGATTTGAGTAGTCCGTACAGTTGGGGGTTAATGTCTGTTTTGAGTAGTTTGTATAGTAGACCGAAGTGCCAGACCCTATCGAAGGCTTTGTTCCGGTGTTGAGTCTTTTCCTGAATCCGTCTGACTTCTACCCTCAGTAGTCGGTGTTGGGTGGAGTGGTGTGCTCGAAAACCGTGTTGTTGGTAGGGGAGTGTGTCGATGTGGTCTATTTGATCGGTGAGTCTGTTGTCTTCTCGAATATCTTGCCGACATTGGATATGAGACTGATGGGTCGGTGGTTGTCGGCAAATTTAGGGTCTTTTCCTGGTTTTGGGAAGAGAATGACGTCGGCATTTTTGCGTACTGCGCACTAAAAACTTGCGTACTACGCACACTGTAGGAGAGTTATACGGAACGGACGTCCGTACGCGCTCGCTTACAAACGAGAATCTACGGAACGGACGTCTATACGCGCTCGCTTACAAACGAGAACTTCTTCTATCTGCAGTATGCGGAGAAATTATGAAAAACCCACAAAAACTAGCCGATTAATGTATCAATCTTTCTAAAGTGCACCGTAGGGGCTACGGTCACATACCGTGCCGGGTGCCGAGATATATTAAAAACACTTATACATTGATATTATTACATATACAATATTCCATATTCTAAGATTATTGCTACCTGCGACACATGAATCTTCTACCAGGGCTACACAAAGTCATCAAATCTTTCACAATAGCCCTTCTCGGGGTCTTGCCCGCTGGGCGCCCAGAGGTCCTTTTCGGGCCGTTACCTGGGGCTTGCGACTCGTCCGTAAACCCCTCCCCCCCTTGCAGCTGGTCTGCACCCGAAGTCTCCGGAACTGGTCGCGCGCTTCTCGTATCACGGTGATCTTCGTGGCCGGTCTGGTGTACACCTCCTGGGGATCTTGTCCTCTTTGTTGATTTCCATTAGTCGGCGCCACTCTGGCACGTGACGAAGCCGACGGGATCAAAGATGCTCATGGTTGCGCTTAACATCTCTCGCTTGGTGGGTTTCTCTGGGATCGAGGCCATCTCGGTCCCGTATTGGAAGAGAAACATGTCATTCCTGGGATTCTTTACTATACCCAGGACGCGTTCAAGTTTATACATTTCATTGATTCTAAGTTAGCAGTGAAGTTACTTAGGTGTATGATGTTACTCAGGAAGTGAATTTACTTGTTTATTCTTATATCTATGTACAAACTTACATCTCTATCTAATACTTACATTGCGCCTAGGAAGGCAACACCCTTAACTTAATATTACACTTAACTAACTTATGATTAAGTAGCGTCTGTGGGCCGGCTCGTCGGGGGGGGCGGCAGGTCCGAGTGTGTTGGTGATATGATAATGTAGTGGGAGTCTGTATTTGTACCTAAAGGGCATCAATAAAGCATCCGTTCCGTACGAACCGAGGTTGCGAACGAGAGGATTTCTTTGGTGTTTATTTGTGTTTGCTTTTTGCGCGTTAAGTGAAAGTTTCAAAAAGCATTGTTTAATTGTGTCGATTTTCCGGCGATCGTGTATTTTCTGAATGTTTTGACGGTGGTGTGTATTGTAAATGATTTTAACAGCGCGATTTTGTAGAGTCTGAAGTTTGATGTATTTGGATTTGTGTATGTGTATAAAAGTTTTTTATTATGTGTAGAGAGTGCGCTCGTAAGTCTGAAGATGGGCGACAGTGCTCCGAAGGCGGCCGCCGCCTTCTGTCGGACGTACGCTACGTGTCTGCTCCAGGTGAGTGGAGTCGAGGTACTTGACCTCTTTCTGCCACTTGACTTCGACTCCGCTGACTCGGATCTTGGCCGACGGCGTCGCCCTCTTCCTCTGCTGCGTGAACAGAATGGTCTCGGTCTTCGACTCGTTCAGCTTCAGCCTCCACCGGCGATAGTAAGTTGCCAGTTCGGTGAGTCCGCTCTGGAGGTGACGCGCCGCCAAGTCGGCAAACCGGGACGTCACGTTGAGGGCGGTGTCATCGGCAAAGATGGCCTTCGAGCAGTTCTGCAACGTGGGTATGTCGTGGGTGTAGATATTGAAGAGGTGTGGACCGACGAGACTTGCTTGGGGTACGCCCATGGGAATCGGTCTGTAAGTGGAATGCGCGTCTCTCACCGCGACCTTGAAGCTCCTGCCCATCAAGTACGAGTGAAGTATGTCGATGGGATATTTTGGTATGTCGATGGTGATGAGTTTGAACATGAGTCCGTCGATCCACACGGTATCGAACGCCTTCGCTAGATCCAGGAGCGCCATGGCAGTGCTCTTGTTCCAATTGAAGCCGAGCGACACGTGCTGGACTACTCGGGTGAGCTGCTGGACCGTGCCGTGCCGGGTGCGGAAACCGAACTGCTCGTCGGGGATCGTCTCCTTCTCGTCGGTGTGCGCCGTGAGGCGGACGAGGATGATTTTCTCCAGCACCTTGCTGATGCTGGAGAGTAGGCTGATGGGGCGGTAGCTGGAAGGGTCGCAGGGATCTTTGGAGAGTTTGAGGAAGGGGAGAACTCTGGCTCTTTACCACTCGCGCGGAAAGTAGCCGAGGATGAGGCACGCATTCAGGATCTTGATCTTGGACGATGGACCGCTGCGGTAAGTGTTTGAGTGTCACGTTCATCACGCCGTCGTCGCCCGGCGCCTTGAGTGGTTTCAGTCGTCTGATGATGCGCTTGATCTCTCCGGGGGTGGTTAGCCGACGGGACTCGCTGTCTTCGTCGGTAGCTTCCGTCTCCCTGAAGAGACGGAGCGCCTCGGACACCGCGTCGTCCGTCTGCCGCTCACCGAGGCCCTGTGTCAGAAAGTAGGTATTTTCAAAGTTGTCCGCCAAGGCTTCCGCTTTTCCCTCGTCTTCCGACACCTGATCGCTTTTGATATTCTCCAGAGAGAATTGTCCTCCGGTCACAGGCTTCGGAGCTTCGAAGGATGGCTGAATGAATTTCCCGCTGAAATGAGTTGACCATGCCGGCGAGGGTGGGGTCGCGTGATAGAGTCGGTGCATTCTGTTTTTGTCTGTGATGATTGTTTAATTTTGAACGACTCCGCGCGTCTTTGAGGTATGGATCTGTCTACGGCGTATTGTGTCGCAAATGTGAACTCGGCCACCCGTAGGTCCACCTCTCGGGTCAAGTTGTATGTGCCCAGGTACGCGAGCGAATTCCTTTGATCCTCGAACATGTCCCAGTCTGCGGGAGAATAGTGGTACCTCGGCGTGAAGGGGGGGTGCCTCATCGTTCCCGACGGCGTGATCACTATCGGCCTGACGAGAGGGCGTAGGGAGGAGGACGACGGTGTAATCGTGTGTTTCCATGTGATTGAACAGAGTGCGACCGTCCCACCGGGAGCAGATTGTCATCATTATCGCAAGTGAGTTTGTATCGGTTGTAAGCGGAAACGATTGTACGCCAGGTACAGGGAGGAGCCTTCGCATCTGGTGGTCATGCGCGACTCCTTCGGGGGCTCAAATCCCTGCTCCTTCAGGGATTCGGCCATGTCTTTGGTAGCCACCTCGGGGAGACTCCCGATGACCACCCATTGAAAGCCATTTCTAAATCCAAATTGCTCGGCTGATCACACTGTTGGGATATTCTCTTCAGTACGATTTTCAGAAAAGACTTCATCACATGACTCATCGAGCTTATTGTTCTGTGTTCTTCGCATTTTTTAGCGTTAGCTTTTTTCGGTATAGTGATGAAGTAGGATTTCAACCAATCCTCCGATATGTTACCGCTTTCATACACTTTGTTAAACAGCAATGTAACCTTTTTGAGTGCATTTCCTTCGATCAACTTCAGAATCTCTCCATGGATGTTGTCTGGACCTGGTGATTTCCCGTTTTTTATCTGTTTGATTGCATACACAACTTCATCTTGTAAGATCTCGGGGCCGTCCAGTGCTACAACAACGCCATGTCTCTCGTTACGTGTATCCGTGTACAGCTCTTCGACATATGTTTCCCATAGCATCTTCTTTCCCATAGATCCCTTGCGATTACCGGCAGCCGCAACGTGTATATGCTGTCTCTGGATGCCTCACCGCTGCGTCGCCGGCTGCGCCCGACCAATCCCAGAGGGGGGTATGTCCACCAATCACGGCGTAGAGGGAGTAATCCCGCACGACACGCATTGTTGCGTACGCAATTTCGGTAAGTTCACTTCTTTCGCGTTCGACGCCCAATGCGTCAGCCGGAAGCCTCTCTTCAGGAGTATCGAACTGACATTCTTCAGCAGTTGAATTCCTTCTTCGACTGAATCCACCGCATCGAGGTAGTCATCCATGTAAAATTTCTCTTTTATGGCTGCCCTCGCCACAGGCATATCGCAGCCATGCCTCTCCGCTATCTCGTTTTGCACGAACTGCGCTGCTGGGCGAAAAAATGCTCCAAAGGTCATGGAGGTCATCATCATTTCTCGAGGTTCATCCTCTGGCCTTTCCCGCCAAAGAAATCTCTGGGCCTGTTGATCTTTTGGTCTTATTTTGATCCTTAAAAACATCTCCTGGATGTCCGCCGCGAGCGCGACTTTGCCTTCGCGGAACGTTATCACATTACCGATCAGTGATTGCAGCAGGTCAGGTCCCGTGAGGAGTACATCATTCAAAGACACGCCATTATGGCGGCTAGCCGCATCAAACACTATTCGGATCTTACCTGGTTTGTTGATATTGGTGACCGCGAAATGCGGCAGATACCACGTCCGGCTTGCAGATATATGACTTTTCAACGGTGTCGACTCCCTGGCGTACCTTTTCATCTTCTTTTCGACGCTGATCAAGCGGTTCAGAGCGCTTTGCCGGTTGTTCGGGAGCCGAATAACGTCATCTTTCCATAAAAGGCCGGTCTCCCACCTCCCTGACTCTAAGGGGCGAGTTGTTGCCTTCATTAGCTCGATTGCGCGCGTTTCATCGCGGGATATCGGGATAAAAAGATATAAATATATTTTTAAACACAAAATCCCTTCTTCGGGCCGCAGTGTGGCGGGCAGCCGTCTCGCCCGCCGAGCGCCCAGAGTTTCTTTTCTGGGCCGCCGCACGGGGTATGCGATGACGTCGCTTACAACCATAGCGGACTTGAGAGCCAAATACTTTATTCAGCGGCCGAGAAGTGCCACCAAGATCGCACGGAAGTGCAAGATCTGTGAGACGGCTTGATTAATGAAGAAGCGATTATATAGCGATATTTGGGATAGTATGATTGGGATAGTCTCCCCTGTGAAATGAAAGTGTTAGTCTAAAATATTCTACCACCTCTAAATGTACTCGTGCAAAGGAAGTCTAAAAAGTCTAGTAAAATGTGAGTTTCTAGAAAATAATTCCTTCGCTGGATCACTTTGTATGTCAATGTTTAACCTAATTTTATACGCGCATTGTAAATTATATAAAATTACCTACAAATTGCATACGAAAATTTCATTCGAAGCTGAAATAATTTCTGTAATTTGCGATTCACCAAATGCGGATCTGTAAAGTGGCCGCTCGCGTCACTCGCGGTGACGTGTTCCCATTTTGACAAAACCTAACTAGATTTTTTTTAGAAAAGTTCTAATAGATATGTCTAATAATCTGTCGAGCCTGGCTATTTTGTTTCCATTAAGATACACGTACTCGCACATTAGTACGGAGATTACAAATCGGAAAGAACTGCGACACGACGGCGGAGATGCATAATTGGCATAAGGACCGCTATACTGGAAACCACAGACTAACTAATTTATAAACTGTTATCGAGTAGGGAAAATACCGACCTCAAATAGAGGCTCCTCGAAGCCGAAATTATAGTCTCCACTGAATAGCGAGTCCATTTTCCAGTTCGAAATCGAGGCAGACGGCGAGAACAGCGCTACAATGCGGACGGCGAGATCTGTCAGTACAAAGATTATATACTAGTAAAGATTGATATCTCAGTCAAATTAGTATGGTAAATGATTATACATGTTGAAAAAAATCAAGAAAATTAAATATTCTCACTATTCACACTAAAAAATAACCTACGCAGAAAAATCAGCTGATCGATGCACTCGACAGCCTTATAGAGACAAAAAGGAAGAAGAAGTTCAAATGTCAAAATCAAAATAACCTAAAAATGCCATGGACATGAAACTCTGTAAGATGCGTTTCGTCATTTTCCCGCCTTTTCAGGAAAATGGCAAAATACGCATTTTACAGAGTTTTATGTTAATGACATATTTAGGCTATATTGATTTTGACATTATTCAATGAAATTGAAAAATGAAAAAATCATTTCGCTGGTAAAAAGGTTTATTATATCCATACTTTGTCTGAACCAGAAGGTGAACCAATCACACACTCGAGTTGTTAGAAGAACTCTTAGTTCTCTCAAAAACTCCGCATTTTCAATTTGTGATAAAACTAACTCATTAAATAAATAACCTTCTGGATCAATTACAATATTACAGGAATATATAAAATTATTATTGTACTTAAAATTACACACTCAAACGCCCTAGGGGCGCTTGTGCACTACACGGAATTTTACTGTTCGGCAGTCCGGTTATTGCAAATAAAAATGATTTAGCTTTAGTGATCGAGTTCATACGCACCATGATCGTGCACCGATCGAGCGCACCGATCCGGAGAAAGATGGACAAGTGCACAAGCCAATCATCGGTTTTTTCATGCTAACCTGACTGCCGGACAGTAAAATTCTGTGTAGTGCTCAAACCCTCAAACTAGGTCCCAAAAAGCTTTCTTGTTTATAACTAATGTGCATTACTTACGAAAGTGCTTAAGGCATTACCAAATATTGTATTTATGTTTCTTATCAATAAAAAAATCTTGTTCAATACATATATCAAATTGTAAAGTCACCAGGAATACTGAAGAGTTTTCTTGGACCTATATATTATAGAAATGTACTTTTAGATATAAATAAATAAGATCGGCCTCATTTAACAATTTTAAAATAACATAGTGGTACCCTGATCATATACAGTAACTATAGGCTTAAGGCCAAATAAAATAAATTTCTTTGTAGTTAGTATAATACCCTTCAGATCTGCATGTTTAGCACCAATCAGAAGAATAGCCGCCCGAAGGGACTGTCTTGCCGCTCTGTACTCTGATAACGGGACTAAATTCTAGAACGGATATAAAGATCCGTAACACCGTGATGGAGCTTCAACAAGACGGGAAACTGTTGGCGGAATTAATAATTAATCCGCAATATAAAATGGTAATACATCCCACTTGCCGTCTGAGGACATGGAGGCAGTTCAGGAGGTCTGTGAAGCGAGCAAGCACCGAGGGATGGATGTTCTGGCGCCGCTGGCTCAAAGAATACCTTCCCACGTTGGCTCGATGCGAGAGACCATCTGGCCGTCGTCGTCTACATCTGTCTAATCCACAAGCACTAAACCCGGAAACCCCTACCCACTAACCTACCCACTTTTAAACTGTCCAATTAAATTCATATTTATAACTAGGATATATCCCCCCCACCCCTGCCCTCCAGCGCACCGACCGAAAGTTACTAATAAAACGCCCAAGGATTGTCACCAATGCTACTCGCCCGACACCCTCTATATCTTCAACTGCCAAAACCCAAATAAACAGCCCACAAAAGGACCATTTCACCCGGATAATCAACCACCACCACACACTCAACACACGGCCTCTACCCACTGTTACCAACCCCCCCCTCCCCCTCCCAGGAGCCGACCAAAATGCAACCAAACATCCAAAATAGAACGGCAAGTTGCCACATCTTCCACCAAAAAAGGACCAACACCCGGCACCTCCCCAATCAACGATGTGTTTGGGGAGCCATTTCTAGTCACTGTTGAAAAACGACACCTGCTACAGAGACTGCGACAGTGAACCCTCACTACCACCATCAGATCCGACATCACACCCATCAGCATTAGAGGAGATATAAAAATAGCCCACACCTTAACATCCGAAAACATCCTGGTCCACCAGCTATTTCCACCAGAGAGAATCAAAGTCCAGACCTCAACAATAGACAAATTTCGAGCTACCACTAAAATACTAGAAATAAAATAAAATAACTCCACTCCTTAACACGTTCATTGCTGACACCGCGTGAGACGCGTTGACGGTTGACGTGACCGCCACGCTCTCAACGCACCAGACGCGTTTGTTTGAATAAATCTTAAACTAAGAAGCGCAGGTGACTTTTGAGATGTGTTTAGCCTCAGCCTGAGGTGACCTGTCATTATTAGTCATTCCTAGTTCAACCCTCACTCGGATAAGTCACGTAGCGCGTTTTTATTGTTTTAGTGCGAAAAGCAGCGTTTACACGAAAAGCCATTGTGGGGCGCCAAACCTCACACTTTGAACTGTAGATAGATGCGGTGTGTCTTCTGCAGCGCTTCGCTTCTGGGGCGTAACTCCCAGAAGTTCTGAAGTCCTGCAGCGAGAGGTGAGAATATTTACAAGTAAATATTCTAAAATCCGATTCCGATGCGTAGGTCGAGGTGTGTACTGGTTCGTAGTCCGTGGTCGTAGCGATGAGTCAAGTCCAGGGGGGAGAATCCAGTAGAGTAGCGAAGGGTAGAGCGAGCGGAGAAATAAAACACCAAGTTCGGTCGTCCAGGATGGAATGAATTTATTTCAGAAAAGATACACATATTTATACCCATACGGAGCTAATCTGCCGGGCTAGTCCCCCTATTGCCTACGTGCGCGGCCCCCACCACTTTTCTGCTGGGTTCCCGTTGGCCCCAGCGTAAGTAGTGGGAGCCACGCCCCCTTTCCCCGCTCAGTCTGGCGGGTTTCAATATGGGGACAGCTGCTCGGACAGAGTCGCTCCGTTTTATATCGCTTATAATACAAATATTCTATATCTATCTTAAAATTAAATTATATTTATTGCGAGGGCTGTTCCATTGTGGCAACGCCAATCATTTACTTAGGAACAGCCTCTCGCTTACAATTGGTACATTTACATTATAACACTATTGCAAATGTGGTCCTTTTTCGGACCTCATTTCGTCTGGTCCGTTACACTCCCCCCGATGCCGCGTCGCGAAGTCGTCGGGGCATCTTTTTCTTCTGTAGGACCATCAGCGGGGGGATCACTCCGCAGCAGTGGGATGAGTCGTACAGCGGGGCGCACGTACTCTCCGGTTGCCGTGGTAACTCGCGCCGTCCGGACCTGGCCATCCGCTGCAAGGCGCGTTCCTGTTATTCTTCCCTTGGGCCAGTGGTTGCGCGGTGAGGCTGGGTCGGCGATGACGACCACGTCGCCGACCTGTAGTGGTTCCGCCCGCTCGAGCCACTTCCGCCTCTGCGACATCGTTGGAAGGAACTCGCCCAGCCAGCGTCTCCAAAATTAGTCTGCTAGCTGCTGGGCTATCCTCCACTGCTTCCTTAGACACACCGTCTCGGCGTCCTTCGGGTAGAAGGCTAGGTGTGCTCGTTCGCCTGCAGATCCGATCAGAAAGTGGTTCGGCGTCAGCGGGGTCTCATCTTTTGGGTCCACTGACACATGACTCAGTGGACGGCTATTCACGCTGAACTCCGCTTCCGCGAACGCTGTCTGCAATGTTTCTTCCCTCGGGGCCTGTTCCCGAAGTACGGCCGTTAGTGCCACTTTCACTGAGCGCACTAACCGCTCCCATGCACCACCCATATGTGGTGAGGACGGTGGAATGAATTCCCACCGTATCTGCATGTTGGCCAGTTCTGCATGTAGTCTGGAGTTGGCGTGGAGGTCCGCTATTGCCTCCCGCATCTCCTTATCGGCGCCGTGGAAGTTCGTCCCGTTGTCGGAGTGTATCACCCTCGGCTGGCCCCTTCTGGCGGTCATCCTCCTTATGGCCTGGATAGCCGCGTCACTCGTCAGGGACGATGCCAGCTCGAGGTGCACCGCTCTCGTTGTCATGCACGTGAACAACACTCCGTACCTTTTCTCCCGGCGCCGCCCAATTGTTACCCACATCGGACCAAAATAGTCGAGCCCGCAATGTGTGAATGCTCTCATGTGGCTGGCGACTCTCGCCGGCGGTATCTGTCCCATCTGCGGGATGTTGGCCCGCCCTCGGCGCAATTTGCATGTCACGCACTTATGACCAATGCTTCTCAGGACTCCCCTCAGCTTTATGACGTAGAAGTTTTGCCGAACGTCGCTGAGGACTCTCTCTATCCCAGGGTGTCCTGCCCTCTTGTGATAGTCCTCCAAGAGGAGTTTTTTGTAGTAGTGGGTGCCGTCCAGAATTACCGGCACCCTCTGGCCTTCTGTGGCCCCTATGTATTGAAGACGCGTTCCCATTTTGATCACGTCCCGCTTGTCCATGTGGGGAACCAATTTGTAGAGGCGGCTGCGCGCCGTCAGCCGCTCCCCCCGTGCCAGGCTGTCCCTGTCGCCGCCGAACGCGTCCGCTTGCGACTGACGTACCCACCGGAGCTCAGCATTTTCCAGCTCCTCGGCCGTCAGTTCGCCTACTTCGCGGACGTCTCCTTGTCGGCGGCTCTTCCTTATGAAACGTAGCATCCATGCTGTCGCTCGTATCAGCCGGCTCCATGACGAGAATCTCTGAGGTACCGGCAGTGCCTCGTTTCCCGCGACGGACATCATCAAGACGTCCGCCTTTTTCTCTAATATCTTGTCGTCAGGTGTGTGGGTCGGTTCTCTTTCCCGAGGCCAGCAATCCTCTTCCTGGTTTAGGAACGTCGGGCCCCGGAACCACGTTCCTTCTGGCGACAAGTCGATGGGCGGACCGTCCCTCGTGCCGATGTCCGCCGGGTTTAATTGGGTCGGCACCCATCTCCACTCCGTGGCATTCGTTAGCTCGTCGATCTCCCCGAGTCTGTTCGCCACGAAAGTGGAGAATCTTCGCGGCTCCGACCTTATCCAGCATAGGACTGTCGTGGAATCAGTCCAGTAATACGTTTTTTGCACGGCGCACTGGGTCTCGCGCCTGATGGTGGCCGCCAATCTGGCCGCCATGAGCGCGCCCTGTAGTTCGAGCCGTGGAATGGACACCACCTTCAGTGGTGTCACTTTGCACTTACTACTTATAAAGGTAGTCTTGTGCCCCTCATTGGTGCATTCGGTTATGTATGCCACCGCGCAGCACGCCGTTTCGGATGCGTCGCTGAACAGATGCAATTGTCTACGGTTTCGTCGGTCGACGACCGAGCATCTGGGTATCGCGCAATTCACCCCTTTGACTTGCGCGACCCAATTTTGCCACCTCGCTTTGTGGTCTTCCCGTATCCGCTCATCCCAGTTGGTGTGTGTCCTCCACACGTCCTGCAAGAGTATCTTCGAGCGGATAATCAGGCATCCGAGGAAGCCGACAGGATCGAAGATCCGCATCACCGCGCTCAGCAATCCCCTTTTTGTGGGCCAATCCTCTTCATTTTGGCTGAGCGGGTCTTCAAACTTCCATGCTATACCTAGCACCCTCCCGGTGTATTCGCCACTAATATCCGTCGTTGTGTGGGCTTCTTTGATGCTTATAGGTGTGGCTGACGCGGCGCGCGCTTCCTTCGGCACTGAACGGAGAACCCCGTGTCCGTTACTCGCCCAATTCATCAGGCGGAAGCCGCCCCTCCGGAGCACCTCGGATATTTCCCGGACCATCTTCTCTGCGGTAGCGGCATCTTCCACCGCGTCCAAGTAGTCGTCCATGTAAAATTTCGACTTGCACGCCGCCACCGCTTCCGGGAACTCCTTCTGGCTCCTGTCAGCCACTGCATTGCGCACGTACTGCGCGCTGCTCGGTGAGCACGCGGCTCCAAACGTCATCGATGTCATCTTGAATGTTCGTGGTGCCTCCTCGGGCCTCTTTCTCCTCAAATAGAGTTGCGAGCGTTGATCCTCTTCCCTTATTTTTATTTGGAGGAACATTTCGCATATATCTGCCGCGAGCGCTATTTTTCCCTCTCGGAACCGGAAAATGTTGCCCAATAGCGAAGACAACAGATCCGGTCCCGCCATTAATTTGTCGTTGAGGGACGTGCCTTTGTATTGGCTCGCGGCGTCGAAAACCACCCTAATCTTGGTGGGTTTTTTAGGGTTTACCACCGCAAAGTGCGGCAAGTACCACTGCCTGGGTACTCTAACAGCCGCTTCACTTGCGGGAACCTCCGTAGCGTACCCTTTCTGAAGGTATGCTTCCATCTTTTCATGATAGGCTGCGGCAAGCTCTTTATTTCCTCTTAGCTTCCGTTCTACGCCTTCTAGGCGGCTCAAAGCGTGTTGCCTGTTATCGGGCAACCACACGCCTTCTTCTTTCCACAGCAGTCCCGTCTCCCAATGGCCATCTGGTAGGGGTCTCGATGTGGCTTGCATAATTGCCTATCTTCACGCACGGCGCCAGTTACTCCTAAGGAGTCCACTGCGAAATTATATTTATTGCGAGGGCTGTTTCTTTGTGGCAACGCCAATCATTTACTTAGGAACAGCCTCTCGCTTACAATTGGTACATTTACATTTATAACACTTAAGACTATTGCAAATGTGGTCCTTTTTCGGACCTCAATTCGTCTGGTCCGTTACAGCCATATTCACACGGGTCGAAATATATGCAATTCTTTTCGTTTTTATTTTTAAATTTTTGTTTGTTTGGGTGAAATAACTTTAGATTGACAATAGTTTAGTGAGTATTATCAATAGTTAAGTGAAATTCTTATTTTTATTTGTTTGTTTTTGTATTTATAAATAGTGTTTTGTATTTTCGCAGAACTAAAATATTGAATTTTTTATATTATTTGACTAACATTGAAACCATTTTTGTGTATTTTTAAGTATTTTACAAAAAATATTAAAAAATGGATCAACCATCTACATCAAAGCGACCAAGAGTGGAAAATGTGAGTGATAGTGATGAAAGTGAGATAGAATACGATTCAATTAGTGAATACGAAATAGATAGTGATATGGAAACAGACGATGAAAGTGACAGCGAAGACGACAATATGTTCCAAGAACAACCACCGCCCACTCTACCTTCAACTTCGAGACGTTGGTCAAACACGCCAACGCAAGCCCAAGAGATCCTTTTTACTGGAAGACCAGGTATAAAAATTGAAATTTCAGGGAGAGAACCAATAGATTACTTCAATATGATAGCCAATGATGACTTCTATAATCTTGTTGTCCAACAGACCAATCATTATGCTTTGGAAATTATGGCTCATTCTGAAGGAGATAAAAGCAGAATAACTCGTTGGAATGACCTCACCACAGAAACATTAAAAGTATGGCTGGGGCTTTTACTGCACACGGGAACTATTCGATTGCATCGCCTCACGGATTATTGGAAGAAACATCATCTCTTCAATCTGACAGCATTCTCACAGTATATGTCTCGGGATAAGTTTTTTTTAATTCTTAGATCATTACATTTTAATAATAATGAAGCGGACACCACTAGTTTAGGGAAAATAAATCCACTGATACATTTTTTCAACGACCGGATGAGTGCAATTTATGCACCCAATAAAAACTTGTCAATTGACGAGTCTTTGGTACTGTGGCGAGGGAGGCTCGTTATGCGGCAGTACATGAAGGGGAAAAAGGCAAAATATGGCATCAAATTATATGTATTGGGAGAATCCAATGGTTTGGCACTAAAAATAATTGTGTACGGTGGTTCAGCCGACCAGGAGTTGAAGTGAGCGGAAATGTCATTCAATTCCACCTGAAGTTCAAATATCACTGGACACTACTTGTAGTAGCGCTTCGGCCGAATGTCGACCGGAAATGATGCGTGCGGGGAGGGGTGAGGATAGAGTAAGAAGCGTACTATACAGCGTGTTTATAATTTGTCGTTATATTATGGGAAAAAAAAAACAAAGATTGTTTAAAAAAATCCAGACAGTGAAAAACAATATAAAAATCAAATAACGTTGTGGGAACAGTTTGGACAGTAAAACTTTTTTACCTCATGTTTATGTCTCAAACATATAAATTCATCGCAAACCACACACGTTATTTTGTTTTTGTTTTGTCAGATTTGCAGAGGTCGAAATTATAGCGACTTATCTTAGGGGAATTCTTCCCCCATTTCATCTGCAAATAAGCTAAATGCCTTTTGATGGAGCTTATTATGTGATTTTAATCTGCTTCGTTTTCTTGCATTATCTTTTACGAGCTACATGGTAAAATACTGAATGAATTTTCTTCTTTAACGTCTGTCATTTGGTTTCCATTCCGAATTTTTATATAATAAACGTAAAAATGCAATTGCACCAATAAATGTCAGTAGATAATATAAATTAATTATAATTCTTATAAGAACGACAAAAATCACTCTGTATTTGCCAAATAACGTTTGCGTATCGGGAACACAATGAACACGCGTGCAAATTGACGATGTACCACCGATGACTAAACTGTGGGGATAGATAGATTATGATGCCGCGTGTTGGAACGGCGATACGCGAAGACAAAGATGCGAAAAATGAATGGAAAAATTCAGCAGAAAAAATCCAATGTTTGTTTGTTACTTTTTTAACATTATGAGGTACAATTACTATTGAAATTTATACTCCGTTTGGAACGGGATAGTTAAAAATTATAAACACTCTTTCCAGTAAAAAAAATTGCACGTGTAAACATAGCTTTGATTCGCTCGCCCTTGAAAAAATAACTGTCCTTTTATACCTGGGATGAAGTTACTTCATTTGTAATGGCATAAAAGGGTGCGGACGGTATTCTTACCTTGATTTCAATTCATTTTACATATTATTTACTTACTTTAGAAGAGCCTAATATTCTCAGCGTGACATGAAATATCTTCTAATTATAGTTAGCATGGAACGTGTTAACCCAATCCCAAGACTGTACCATCAAAATTATAATCAGAGGTCTCCCTATCGACAAAACCAAAAATTAAATAGCACATGAACTCTCAAAAAAATTCCCCGTAGTGACAGTGACAAGACTGCTATTTGGACTAGAAAAAAGACTCTGTAAGCGACGTCATCGCATACCCGTGCGGCGGCCCAGAAAAGGAACTCTGGGCGCCCGGCGGGCGAGACGGCTGCCCGCCACACTGCGGCCCGAAGAAGGGATTTTGTGTTTTTGTATATTTAATTAGTTTAGGGACCTCGGTATGTGTACGCAATGTACTGCCCCCTCAATAAAGACTATAATGTGTCGCTTTCGGGGGTGGTCTTTGCCCATACCGAGGAGAATATAGCTCTAGGCTAGGTTAAGTTAATCTAAGGAAAATAGTTAATAATTAAATATAATACATTGTTTGTAAAGCACCGGTACGGTACAAAAATAGAGCCCGTCCGGTGCCCTTTAGAGGGAGACAGCGATATGGCTCTATGTCTCTTTCCCCCGGCCGCTGATTGGCCGTGCATTCCCACTGTCGGGCGGCACGCGATCACGGCCGGGTATATAGAGGGCGCACCCTTTCAGAATAAATCAGTTCAGTTCTAACACCGAAACTTGTTTTTACTCCTCCGCTCCCGATCTCTGAAACCTCGCCGCGCCGCCAGCCTGAACCGCTTCGCCTCTTTGCACCGATTCACGGACCTGTTTCGGAAAGCCCTTTTCAGGGCTATAGAGGTTGACTTGTCGGTGCAGCGCTTTGTACCCAGCTTACAACTGGGTACAGCGGTTGCGTCCAGAAAGTAACGCGTCATCAAGCGGTATTTACGCGACCGCCAAACCGCCGGGACTTGCCCCTTCTTGCGCCGCAGAGGAGACCAGAAACTATACAGTCTTGTGCGGACGGAAGACGTCTCGTACAAAGTGGTCCTTCGAGCCGGATCTTCTTCTGTGACGCCAGCCCCGACGAAGATGACGCATTCGCTACGCTCTGGGAGGTCCGCGAAGCCCACGCCCGATTCGGACTTCTCCGACTCCGACGAATCCGCGGCCGGACAATCCGTAGACACGGTCAGAGACCTGAGAGCGAAGAACCGAGAACTCCGCGCTAGACTACAGCGCCAGACGGCTCCGAAGAGCCCGCAGCGCACAGATGCCGTCCCAGAACCGGCTGCCATCCCCCCCACGGAACTGGGGAGTGCTGAACTCACACAGAGGTGGGTCAACAACTCCGCCGACCCCATGGCGCAGATGGCCAGCGCGCTTGCTGAGATGGCTGCTGCCATCAAGAACTCCGTCACCGGGAGCCCCCGCCCGGCCATGATGGAAGACGACGGGACCGCGACCGCCCTCATCGCCCGCCAGTCGAACGCCAAGCACCTACCGACATTCTCCGGAGAGCCGCTGGAATGGCCAGCCTTTCGAGCGCAGTATCTGCAGTCAACGAGAGTGTGTCGCTTGTCCGACTCCGAAAACCTGCTGCGCCTCAACTTGTCACTCCGAGGACGAGCGGAGGTAGAAGTCTCCGCCCTACTTCTAGACCCGAAGAACGTTCCCGAGATTTTCAAGAAGCTAGAGCGACGTTTTGGGCAGCCAGAGACCATCGTTGCAGCCATGCTCGCTCGTGTCGAGAGACTCCAGTGCCTCGATGGAAGTGGATCGGCGGAATCGTTGCTAGAGATGGCCAGTGCCATCAATAATGTGGTTACCACCATAGAAAGCTACGGAGCGAGCTACTTGGCGACCCCACAACTACTGAGCCAACTAGTTAACAAGCTGCCCCTGTGTATGAAGGTGATCTGGTGGAACCATCGCCGAGGCAGCGATGACAGAGCTGCAGTCGGAGAGTTCGCCCGCTGGCTCGAGGAGATTGCCGAGTCAGCGTCACGTTCCGGAGGTGCCGAAACAGTGAGCAATGTCCGAGGGAATCGGAAGGCCCGCGACCACCACGTCAACGCTGCGACAACAGCGCCGCCGCCGGCACCGCGATCGTCGGTCGACATGAAATGTGAACTTTGCGCCCGGTCGCATAAGCTACAGTCGTGCCCGGACTACAAGGACATGAGGGTCAGCGAACGCTGGCAAATAGTGAAACAGAAGAATCTGTGTTTTTCGTGCCTGAGAAACACCCATCGCGCGCCGCAGTGTGACAGAAGCCGTGTATGTGGGGTCGATCGGTGTCGCATGACCCACCACAAGTCGCTCCATGAATCGCGTCGTGCCGAATTCCGCGAGACACGTTCTGCCGCCGAAGTCGAGCCGTCGAGATCGGGCTGTGACGACACACACCGCAACGCGCCCGTGTACGCAAACGGGAGAGCTGAAGCTAGCAACGCGAGTGAAACACGTCAAACCCAATGGAACCGTTCCGATAACGGGGAGCGTAATAGGACAGTCACTAGTACGTACGACTCAACACGACCGGTGTTGCTGAAAGTGCTTCCAGTGCGCGTGAGTGGGCCCGAAGGCCACAAAGACATCTACGCGCTACTAGACGAGGGATCGACCGTGACCCTTCTCGACGCCGAAGTCGCCGACGCGATCGGTGCTCCAGGACGTGTCCGCGGAATCCGGATCCACGGAGCGGGCGGTATGAGCACGGCTGACGACGCGTCGCGACGCGTCGAAGTGAAAGTGTGCGGCAGCAACGGGGACGCCTTTGCCATGCGAGCTAACACTCTGACACAGCTAAACCTGCCACCCCAACCCATATTCGCCGAAGGGGGTATCAGAAATGTGCAACCCAAGCTGCTGATTGGGCAAGATAACGCATCTCTGATAGTGACGAGGGACGTGCGAAGACGGGGGGAGTACATTTCTTCTCTCACCACCCTGGGCGAAGCTGTGCACGGGGGAAGTGTGCAGGCAGCCCGGAATTTGATATTTACCACTTCGCCAGACGACCAGCTGGAACAGCTGGTGAAGAAGAGCTACGCGGTTGACGCCCTGGGGGTCGTGCCGCTGGTGCGGATATCCCGCGATGAAACGCGCACAATCGAGCTAATGAAGGCAACAACTCGCCCCTTAGAGTCAGGGAGGTGGGAGACCGGCCTTTTATGGAAGGATGACGTTATTCGGCTCCCGAACAACCGGCAAAGCGCTCTGAACCGCTTGATCGGCGTCGAAAAGAAGATGAAAAGGGACGACACATTTGCCAAAGCATACCGCGCAAAAATGAGGGAGTACGAAGAGAAGGGGTACGCCAGGGAGTTGACACCCTTGGAAAGTCATAAATCGGCAGGCCGGACGTGGTATCTGCCGCATTTCGCGGTCACCAATATCAACAAACCAGGAAAGATCCGAATAGTGTTTGATGCGGCTAGCCGCCATAATGGCGTGTCTTTGAATGATGTACTCCTCACGGGACCTGACCTGCTGCAATCATTGATCGGTAATGTGATGAGGTTCCGCGAAGGCAAGGTCGCGCTCGCGGCGGACATCCAGGAGATGTTTTTAAGGATCAAAATAAGACCAGAAGATCAACGGGCCCAGAGATTTCTTTGGCGGGAAAGGCCAGAGGATGAACCTCGCGAAATGATGATGACCTCCATGACCTTCGGAGCATCATGTTCGCCCAGCAGCGCACAGTTCGTGCGAAACGAGATAGCGGAGAGGCATGGCTGCGATATGCCTGTGGCGAGGGCAGCCATAAAAGAGAAATTTTACATGGATGACTACCTCGACGCGGTGGATTCAGTCGAAGAAGGAATTCAACTGCAGAAGAATGTCAGTTCGATACTCCTGAAGGGAGGCTTTCGGCTGACGCATTGGGCGTCGAATGCGAAAGAGGTGATGAACGCCATTCCCGAGGAAGCGAGGGCACCCGCAACTGTGGATATAGTGAGTGGACAAGCAGCTGCCGAAAGAGTCCTAGGAATCAAATGGGACCCCGAAACTGACAAGTTTATGTTCAAATTCGAATCGCTCATGAACATGCCTACAATAGACAGGCCGACGAAGCGACAGATGCTCAGCGCCGTTATGAGCATTTTCGACCCATTAGGATTCGTCGGCTGCCTCATAGTGCGTCCGCGAATACTTCTCCAAGATGTCTGGAGATCTCGAATCGGGTGGGACGACCCCATCGGAGAAGAACACGCTGAGAGGTGGCGTCACTGGGTAAAGCTCTTGAAAGAGACGGAATGCTCAATCCCAAGGAGGTGCACGAGCTCCAAGACAACCCCAGTGGAGCTGCACGTATTCTGCGATGCATCGGAACAAGCAAGCTGCGCGGTAGCTTACTTTATGGAAGGCACCGGAACGGAGAGAACTGTAACATTCATGGCGAGCAAATGCCGAGTGAGCCCACTGAGAGCGCTCTCGATTCCTCGGCTAGAACTGCAAGCCGCTCTGATGGCTGCACGTTTGGCGGACACCATCAAAAGAGAATGTAACAGCCGAATCAAACGCACCGTTTACTGGACTGACTCCATGACTGTACTGTGTTGGGTGCAAAGTGATGCCCGCACATTCTCACCGTTCGTGGCACACAGACTAGGAGAAATTGATGAACTCACGCAGGCGCGTGAGTGGCGGTGGATACCGACGAAACAGAACCCCGCCGACTTGGGCACCCGAGACGGTGAAACACCGGACCTTTCACCTAGCGGCATGTGGTTCAATGGACCCGAGTTCTTACACAAAGAAGAAACCGAGTGGCCTCCACTCAAGAACGCGAAGGCGACCCCAGAGAGTAAGGCCGAAAAGAAGACAGTCGAATACGTCAATACGGCCATCATGACGTCACTACCGGACGAGCGCCGGTTCTCATCGTGGAGACGCCTCATAAGAACCACAGCATGGGTCATGAGGTTCATTAACAGATGTCGGAAAGGGAGCATCGACGGGGGGAGCCATGCGTTGACAGCGGGGGAACTCGCTAACGCCGAACGAACATGGATAAAGCTCTCACAAATAGACAGTTATAAAAGTGACATCGAGGCGTTAAACCAAAGGAAGCCCCTTCCGCAGACTAGCCGCTTGTTACAGCTGACGCCCCACATAGACGAGCAAGGCATCTTAAGGATGGGAACGCGCCTCCTCGCTGCGAAAGGAGTAACGGAGAACCTGAAAACGCCGATAATTTTGGACGGCGCACACGCATACACACGCTTGCTGATCCGACACTACCATGAGTCGCGACTGCACGCCAGCACGGAACGAACGCTCAGCGAACTGAGTCAGCAGTTCTTCATCACAAGACTGCGGACCAACGTGAGGAAGGTGGTCTATGAGTGTCGCTACTGCAGGATACAGAGAGCACGACCGCAGCCTCCGCTCATGGGACAGTTGCCGGTCGGCCGCCTGGATCATCACGTCAGACCGTTCACCCATTGCGGGGTGGACATGTTCGGGCCCGTACACGTCACGATCGGAAGGCGACGTGAGAAACGGTACGGGGCCCTGTTTACGTGTATGGTGACCCGGGCGGTGCATATCGAAATTACACCGTCACTAAGCACCGACTCTACAATACAGGCGTTGAGAAGGATGGCCGCTCGCAGGGGGCACCCTACTACCATGTACTCGGACAATGGTACGAATTTTAGGGGAGCGGACAAGGAGCTCGCGGACGCCATGAAAGGACTGGCTGAGGATCCCGAGCTCCAAAACGAGGCCACAAAGAGAGGAATCGAGTGGGTGTTCAATCCGCCATCGGCACCTCACATGGGGGGAGCCTGGGAACGGCTCGTCCGATCAGTCAAGAGGGCGCTGATGGCGATACTCAAGGAGCAGTACCCTCGGGAGGAGACGCTGATGACGGCGATAGCAGAGGCCGAGTATACAGTGAATACTCGCCCCCTGACACATGTTTCGCTGGATAGCCGAGACGCCGCCCCTCTGACACCGATGCACTTCCTCATCGGGTCGAGCGGGGCCCAGCCGCATTTGGCGGATTACAGAGACGTACCGCCGGGACTATGCCTCAAGAAGCAATGGCGCATAGCGCAGAAGCTAGCAGACGCGTTCTGGAGAAGATGGATGCGGGAATACCTCCCGACACTGCGACAGAGGCAAAAGTGGCAACAGGCTGCCACACCGATTAGGGTCGGCGACATCGTAGTTATCACGGATGGAGCCCTGCCGCGGAACGAATGGCCGCGGGGGCGCGTCATGGCAGTCACCCCGGGGAAGGACGGACAAGTGAGGAGCGCCAGGGTCCAGACAGCCACCGGGACGTACACGAGACCCGCCATCAAGCTCGCCGTATTGCAGCTAGAAGAAGAAGATGTCGTCGCAGCAAAGGATCCCACGTAGGGATGGTGGGGAGTGTAAGCGACGTCATCGCATACCCGTGCGGCGGCCCAGAAAAGGAACTCTGGGCGCCCGGCGGGCGAGACGGCTGCCCGCCACACTGCGGCCCGAAGAAGGGATTTTGTGTTTTTGTATATTTAATTAGCTTAGGGACCTCGGTATGTGTACGCAATGTACTGCCCCCTCAATAAAGACTATAATGTGTCGCTTTCGGGGGTGGTCTTTGCCCATACCGAGGAGAATATAGCTCTAGGCTAGGTTAAGTTAATCTAAGGAAAATAGTTAATAATTAAATATAATACATTGTTTGTAAAGCACCGGTACGGTACAAAAATAGAGCCCGTCCGGTGCCCTTTAGAGGGAGACAGCGATATGGCTCTATGTTTCTTTCCCCCGGCCGCTGATTGGCCGTGCATTCCCACTGTCGGGCGGCACGCGATCACGGCCGGGTATATAGAGGGCGCACCCTTTCAGAATAAATCAGTTCAGTTCTAACACCGAAACTTGTTTTTACTCCTCCGCTCCCGATCTCTGAAACCTCGCCGCGCCGCCAGCCTGAACCGCTTCGCCTCTTTGCACCGATTCACGGACCTGTTTCGGAAAGCCCTTTTCAGGGCTATAGAGGTTGACTTGTCGGTGCAGCGCTTTGTACCCAGCTTACAACTGGGTACAGCGGTTGCGTCCAGAAAGTAACGCGTCATCAAGCGGTATTTACGCGACCGCCAAACCGCCGGGACTTGCCCCTTCTTGCGCCGCAGAGGAGACCAGAAACTATACAGTCTTGTGCGGACGGAAGACGTCTCGTACAGACTCATTCCACTTATTCTCGTACAAATGTAAATGCGTTCCATATAACCGACATCTTTCACCTCAAAATCAAAATTGAAAACAAAAAAAAATATATCTCCCCCCCCCAGTGCCACAGACGCCAAATATACGGCCACTCGACAGCACTGTGCAGAGTCCGCCTCACATGCGTGAAATGTGCTGGAGACCATCGGACTCACCCAGCACATCAAAAACCACTCCCTCGACATAGTACTAATCAACAAAACCCACCTCAACCCCTTCAAAATCCCCAACTTCCACTTCATCAGATCAGACCGCGCCACTGGTAGAGGGGGACAGGATCTCCCTCTCTCCCCGCTCACCGTGGAACCAACAAAACCGACCCACCACCTCGGACAACCGCTCCTTCATGAAACATCTCTATTGCCCGTAGCCAGTAAGTGGAATTAAACGCCATCCCGCTGTGGACGCCGACATCAGTCAATTCAAGAGTCAAGAAACTACAACAATGGAGTGGTAGTTCCTCAAGCTGCCAAGAAGAGGGCACACCAGGCGCCACCAACCGCTTCCCGATGTCCGGGAAGGGCCTGACACCGTGTCCCGCTCCCCCCGCCACACCGCGCTCAGCCCGCCCAGGACGTGTTCCACCGGTGGTGATGGAGGTATCAGTGACCCCCACCCGCCCCGAACTCACGGCACAGGTGAAGAAGAGTGTCACGGGCCCTTCACATTCACCTACTACGGCGGGCAGTCCGCCGCAGTCCACTGCGCCAACATGAAAGATCACCACGAGCCGGTCAACGCACTGAGGGAGACCGAGGTTTCCTCGCACACATTCACCAGCGACTCGGACAAGACAAAGAAGGTGAACATCTCCTACCAAGAACATCTCCGAAACCCTGAAGCAGCAGGTATTCGAGCCCCCGAAGGCGACGCGCATGTCATCCAGACTCCTCCCTGTACCTGGCGTACCGCAGCCAGACCTTCGACATGTGTCTCCTGAAGGTGAAAGTGCGCTTCCTGTAGCTTCGCAAGGTAACTTTTCTTTTTCCAACCCTTATCCGCACCCAATGGCGCATCGTATACAAGCAGTGATCAGCCTTCCGCTTCAGGCACCAGCCCAGGGTCATTTTTAATAAATATTATACTGAAAATATCACTAAAATTCACTAATAAATGTTATACTGAAAATATCACTAACATTCTAACCCTCTTGGGAATCAAACCAGGAACCTCCAGCATGGGCGGAAATACCGATCGCAGTCAGGATTTCGGCCGTAGCAGTGCCAACTACAATCACGCCGCCAGGTGCGTGAAGTGCCTGTCAGACCACGCCAACTCCGAGTGCCCCGGGGAGGCCAGGGAGACCCCGGCAGCCTGCTGCAACTCCCAGGTGGTGAGTATAGTGGTTCACTTCCTCCCCAGATTTTCCAACAACATGACGCCCGAGCGGGAGCTGATGCTGGCGCTAGACATTATGCGCGCCCTCAGTGAGCGGAGGTCAGGTTGCTGCGCTGGAACGCGCGCGACGAACTGATGGCGCTCATCGAGGACTTCCAACCGAGGAACCTCCCAACCATATAACAAATATACTGTTCCGGATGTGCTGCAGCCCTTAAAAAGGCATCTTATAATATTAAGATGCTTAATAACCAATAAAGAGATATCCATGACGGACAGTGATTTGAGTCGGTTCGTTACCATCTCAAATAAAAAACTTTCCTTTCTAGAACCTCGCACTTGCCGTAAATATTTTTACTTTTTAAACTCGTTTCAAATCGCTCTTCAGTGTCACCCCCTGCCGGCCCGTATCCATCTCCCCTCCCCCCGCTCACCATGGAGCCAAGGCACCAGGGTGTACTCACCACCACAGACAATAGATCTTTCCTTGTGCCATACAAATTCATTATATTGCACCATCAACTGATTTCAGGCAACGGGAGCATCACCATTGCCCGCAACGAAGAGATGGAGTGGACACGGACAGCAACTGACTCCACCACCACCACCGAGATTCCCGGCCCGAGCCAGGCAACCACCGCTATGGATCGGCAGTTCCTACCCCGCCCCACCTACCTACCTACCATAGATACCTACCATAAGAAAGTACTTAAGCTCATGTGGTCCCCAAATCACCACTGATTCTCTAGTGATGGTAAAATGTCAGGATGCTCACAAACCTAATGCCCAGATCCCCGACATTCGACGCTCGCATCAGATTTTGGTCGTTCATTTTGTAGTGAGTTTTTTGGGCCCTAGAAAGATGTGACCGACTGCGACAGTGACTCGGAATCCGATGAGGAGATGGACTTGTCTAACAAAACCACCAGCAGATCCAACATCCCTCCCAGCATCATCAGAGGAGATGTAAACTGGTTAGAAACTGCCCGCACCCACAAAATGCAACCTCCACAAGGGAGGGAATAAAACTACAGACCGCGACAATTAATGACTTCCGAACAACCACCAAAATACTAGAATACAACCAAATAGAATTCCACTCATTCACCCCCTCCTGAGACCGCACCATCAGAGGCCTCCCTGTACTGTAACTGTACTAACATAACCCGCTAGTGACCGTCACTCCACTTATGCGGATAGGACAAAGGACCGATTCCACTTGTCCTAAAACAATAATAAATTCATTTCCCAGATCCCCTCAGGAAAGGAGCGACACACTCTTCAACCACACCGACCCAAAGGAACAGAATAATCAAAACGCCCCAGGACCGCCCTCGAGGCCCTCCCTTCACTACCACAGCACTATTTACACAATTAAAACTACACAAAATGTTTCATACATGCGAGTTGGAGCACAAACATGCGTTAAGAGCCGAGGTCAAACATTCACGAGGTCAGACTTCAATACCCCAAATCGTGAAAAAATGCCGACGTCATTCTCTTCCCCAAACCAGGAAAAGATCCCAAATTTGCCGACAACTACCGACACATCAGTCTCATATCCAATGACGAACACCGAAAGGGAACCCCTACATGCTTAACCAACAACTACCATGGAACCAAACAGCAAAATACCTCACACATAAAGACATCACAGTAAAACCAATCCTCTATCCCATCCTCTTTAGATACAGCCCCCCGAACGCCAACTCAAACTGCTAGTATTCAAATCCCTCATCCGTCCAATCCTCACCTACGAACACCATATGGGGTTCGGCAAAACACTTTATTCAAATCATCCAAAAATCTATCAGACACACCATCACACACCGTGACTCCCAAATACAGTAAAGTCTCCCTGTACGCGACGCAAGGAAGCTTGCGCTGCAGCACAAATTACCGTAGTACCGCAGGTGCTGGTGTCAACGCAGAGTGGTCGGGCGTCCGCTGCTGTCAAAAAACGATATATCTACCCGCGTAGAAATCCATCGCCGCCCTGAGATCCCTTGCGATCGCCGGTAAACACTACCGGCAGCCGCAACCTGTAGTAGGCAACCGGGTCGTAAGGCCGGTATCGCTCCATCGAGGGGTGGCGGCTCCGTCGTCCAGTCCGGGTGCAAACAGCTCCAAAGTAGATCCTAGTTCCAATCCAGGGGGTAGCGGCGACGTGGTGGTCAGGCTGCGCCTCGCTGATGGACCACCGCTTTGGGACCGGTAACATACGGGCTTATTCGTTATGCTCTACAAACAGCTCACGTCAGGCAAAGGTACTATCACCATAGCCTGCAATGACGACATAGAGCGCAACGCCATCCCGCTGTAGACACTGGCAGATACCGATGACTCCACCACCATGGATTGGCAGTTTCCGAAGCTGCCAACCAAGAAGAGGGCCCACCAGGCGCCATCACCACCGCCCACTGTGACCACCAACCGCTTCGGCACCCTGCCTTAAGTCCACGAAGGGCCCGACGTCACGTCCCCGCCTGCCAAGAAGCAAAGCCCCGCCGCACCGCGCGCAGTCCGCCCAGGACACATCCCGCCGGTTGTGATGAAGGTGCCACCTTCACACGGAATCTACCAACTTGCCACCGTTGTGGCGGGGTGACGTTCCAGATGGCCCCGCCGTACCGAGTTGTAACCTGGATAAGGACGGAGGTGACTGGATGAGTGAACCGGGAAGAGCGAGCACTGAACCGACAAGTCAACCTCAATAGCCCTGAGAAGGGCTTTCCGAAACAGGTCCGTGAATCGGTGCAAAGAGGCGAAGCGGTCCAGGCTGGCGGCGCGGCGAGGTGTTCAAGGAGTGGGAGCGGAGAAATGAAACGAGAAATGTGATCGCGTGCCGCCCGACAGTGGGAAGGCATGGCCAATCAGCGGCCGGGGGAAAGAGACAGCCATTTGCTGTCTCCCTCTAAGGGGCTCCGGACGGGCTACATTTCCATAGCGTACCAGTGCCTCTACAACAATGGATTACAGTTCTAAACTACGCTAATGCATATTCCAGACTAATTCACATATACAACATACATTATAGATTCTTATATCTAACATTTTCGTATGGAAATCATAAAGATTCAGACATAAAGCTTCAAAATCCCTTCTTTGGGCCGCGGCCCGACGGGCAATCGTCTCGCCCGCCGGACACCTAGAGGTCCTTTCCTGGACCGCCGCACGGGGTGTGCGATCTGTCCGTAACAAAGCCCGTAAAAGGACCTTTCACCTACTCCGGCGGGAAGACCGCAGCAGTCCACTGGATCATGTAAGATCACCACCAGTGACTCGGACAGGACGAAGAAGGTGGTCATCAGGGGTCTCCCCGAGGTGGGTACCGTGGACATCGCCGAATCCCTGAAGAAGCAGGATTTTAAAAAAATATTATAAATGATTTTTTGTTATAATATTCTGAGTAGTAAGCAGTAGTATAATATCCTTAGTAGTATAGTAAATATACATTTTTTAAAAAATAAAAGCTTAACAATTGAATCGACTTATTTTTAAGCGAATAATTGAACATAAAAATGTCAATTAAAAAAACAAAATTTTCAGATTTGTAAGCCCTATAACTCGTTTAAAAATACATTTTTAAATAAGTTTTTGTTTTGAATGTTTTCCGCAGATACTTTGTGGTACATTTTATAATATCTTTATAAAATGAATAGACTTTGTTTTCACCACTTTTTATTCATATAATTCAACCTACCGGTTTCAAGAATACATTGTCATCATCAGGGTTTATTTAAAATATAAAAAAAAAACATTTAAAATATTAGAATACTTTCGATTAGAATACCAGGCTCCTCCCTGAACCTTGCATACTTCAGCCAGGCCACTGACACGGGCCTACTCAAGATCAAAGTGGGCCTTGTATGCTACTACAAGGTAGCATTCACGAAATACAAGTCACAGTTCGCGCAGCACGGCACCCAGTGCTACCGCTGCCAGGGATTCGGCCACTGCAGCGCCAACTGCAACTGCGCCGCCAGGTGCGTGAAGCGTCTGTCGGACCACGCCACATCCGAGTGCCCCAGGGAGACCCCGGCGGCCTGCTGCGACTGCCAGGGCGCCCACCCGGCTTACTTCAGGAAATACCCGCGACGACAGGAGTACGTCGTGCGCATCTCCCCCAACGCCCCAGGCGCCACTCCTGCCCACCCCCTTGGCGGCGTCGAGGACCGACGGGAGACAGTGGTCAAGCGTGCTACAGGAGACCCCCCCCCGGCCGCCGCCGGAGGCATGGCCATCTTGATCCGTACAGATATACTGCACACTCACATCTCCGTCCCCCCGCTGGGCGACATGGAGGCCACCGCGATACAGATCACATTCCAGAGTCACTCGCGATAATCTTGCGACAAGCTGCTCGCGTTAGGACCCTCGGTCATACTGGCCGGCGATTTCAACGCGAAACACAGCCATTGGAATAATTATCGCGCTAACCTAACGATCGCACTCTGTTCAATCACATGGAAACACACGATTACGCCGTCGTTAGCCCGTCTGCGCCTACACGATACAATCCGCGCAGCATGTGCGCGAGCACTCTAGATTTGGCCCTTGTGCGCAATGTGCCGGAACTAGCCGTACTCGAGGCACGGGAGGCCCTCTCGTCCGACCACCTCCCGATAGTGATCACGCTTTCGGGGACGGTGAGACGCACTTACGCAATCATCGACAAATCCGTACCGCAAAGACGCGCGGAGACTTTCAACATTAAACAACAAATATTTGACATTGTAACCCCTTGGCAACAAGGTCATCAATAACCCGTTGAGAAGTGAAACTTTTTCCAACTACAAAAAATAGTAAATTCTTTCTCTCTTTTATTTTTTTTGTATTAATTCATTGGCAACCGACGTTGGGCAAACTTTCAATTGCACCTTTCTACTTGAATTTCATACTTCCCTAAAGGAACTCATTCTCCCCAAATGATATACCTATAATTACTGTAATGTACTTTACCATGTTTTGATTAATTCTTGATATATTTTGTCACATTTTACATTTGTATGAATTCTAGGCTACTCTCGATCTCAGTGTCACCTTGTCACCGGTCTTCTGAAGTTTCAACTCGGAACTTGTTGCTGTATTCCAGCGGCTATAAAATAAAGTCTCGCTTGTATTACATGCAGCGGGATCTGGAATGGGTTCTTTGTAACTTTCGACCCGGAGGTAAAAATCCTTTTTTTAAAAGAAAAGATAAGCTGTGTCTCAATCAGATCTCAAACACTCGCGACGATGGCGTGCTGAACCTGGCACTCAAACACTTACCCCAGCGGTCCATTGTCAATTCAATTCAATTTATTCAATAATTATTGTATACATTACGAGCTAACATTTAAGGCGGATACTCTTCAACATTTAAGCAAAAAGACTCTTGTTAAATGTGTAGAATAATCCCGCTTCGGAAAACCCTTCGGACACATGGAACAGATCAATATCCAATGTGATATTGTTCAACATAGCGGCAGCTCTTCCTACAGGCATAACCATCGGCAGGTTGGTCCTTTGTATAGGAATGTGAAACAATCTATGCCGACGCTGTCTTAGGTAACTATCGGGAACATACAGACCAATGTTCCAGAAAATTTCATGATTGTCGATCATACCGCGTAACAATCGAAAAATATGCGTAATCAAATACACATTCCTTCTAGTCTCTAAACTGTTGTAGCCAAGCATACCCTGGAGAAACTGGGTCGGGTAGAGCCGTACTCTCTCATGTAGAGATACCTCAAAAACTTGTTTTGGACTTTCTCTACCATAATACATAAGACAGTAAGCTCGTGTGGCACTCAAATCATGGAGCCACTCTCGACTCTACTTCGCACCAAGGAGTTATAAAGGGTTCTCAGCGCGCGGGTATTTTGGAAAACCCTGGTAGTACGCAGAACAAATCCTAGCATTTTCAATGCATTACCACTCACTGCCTCTATGTGATCGTGAATTGTCAGCCTGACCAAGATCCTCAACGCGTGCCTCATCCTAGGCTACTTTCCGCGCGAGGATCCCCGCTACCCTTCCAGCTACCGCCCCATCAGCCTCCTCTCCAGCATCAGCAATACACAAAACCAAATACAACAAACTTCAGATTCTACAAAACGCGCTATTTAAGTTGTAACCGACGTTACCCGTGTTGCTGTTTTGCTGATAGGGGCCGGTCGTCTGGCAACAGCTAGGCTCAGTCGTAAGTGGCGAACCGCTCGCCGCAGCCAAGTCCGGTCGGCCGCAAGGAGCTGAACAATATCCACTGGCCCTGAAAAGGGGCTCCGACTGAGGTACGGAGAGCGGGATCGCAGGGAGCTCGTACTGATTCGTGTGTTGTAACGTACTCACTAGCCCTGAAAAGGGCTATCCAACGGTCGGTTGTTGGTGCAGTGAGACGGCGAGTCAGGCCAAGTCCAGGGGCGAATTCTCAAGGAAAAGGAGCGTCAGGAACAAGTAGAATAAAAAAACCGAGTAGCTTTTCACACTGATTTATTGCCAAAATAAGGTCGCATAGCCGACACGATTTTATAACGTGTCGGCGCTTTAAGTCACTGTCTAATGGCAAAGTACCGTTAGCCGGTTAACGGTAAAGTATTGTTATCCGACATTGAGAGTCTCGTTTGTTAGCGAGCGCGTACGGACGTCCGTTCCGTAGTACGCTCCTAGTGTGCGCAGTGCGTTGTGCGCAACTTCAGTGTTTTGAGTCGGCTCACCACCGATCTCAAATAAAAAACGGTCCTTTTTAGGACCAAATACTTGCCGTTACATTTTATTTTTAACTTTCGTCTACGAATAAATTAAAATCACAGACTTCTCAGTGTCGGATAAGTGCCCATCCCCCGCCGGCCCCGCGGCTGGCCTGGAGCCGTCTCCCCCCCCGCTCGTCATGGAGCCGACGCACCAAGGCGTGCTCACCACACAGGACAACCACTCGTACGTCGTGCCGTACGAGTTCGTAGTCCTGTACGAACAGATCACGTCGGGAAAAGATTCGATCACCATTGCCCGAAACGAGGAAATCGAGCAGAGCGCCATCCCGCCGTGGACTCCGGCCGCTGTCCACGACTCCGCCACCACCGCCGCGATCCCCGGCCCGAGCCAGGCTACCATCACCACCGAATCTATGGATTGGCAGTTTCGGAAACTGCCAACCAAGGAGAGGGCCCACCAGGCGCCATCACCACCGCCCACGATGACCACCAACCGCTTCGGCACCCTACCCGAAGTACGCGAAGGACCTGACATCGCGTCCCCGCCCGCCAAGAAGCGAAGCCCCGCTCCCCCCGCCGCACCGCGCGCAGTCCACCCAGGACGCATCCCGCCGGTCGTAATGAAGGTGCCACCGACCGCCACTCACCTAGCGCTCACGGAAAAGGTGAAAACGTCCGTAAAAGGACCTTTCACCTTCACATACTCCGGCGGGAAGACCGCAGCGGTGCACTGTAACTCAATGGAGGACCACCACCAGCTGGTCAAGGCGCTGAGGGAGACTGAGGTCTCCTTCCACACGTTTACGAGCGACAAGGCCAGGACAAAGAAGGTGGTCATCAGGGGTTTCCCTGAGGTGGACATCGCAGAATCCCTGAAGGAACAGGGTTTCGAGCCCCTGAAGGTGTCGCGCATGACCACCAGGCGCGAGGGCTCCTCCCTGTACCTTGCGTACTTCAGCCAGGCCACCGACATGGGCCTACTAAAGATCAAGGTGCGCTTTGTGTGCTACTGCAAAGTAGCACTAACGAAGTATAAGTCGCAGTTCGCGCAGCACGGCACCCAGTGCTACCGCTGCCAGGGATTCGGCCACAGCAGTGCCAACTGCAACCACGCCGCCAGGTGCGTGAAGTGCCTGTCGGACCACGCCACATCCGAGTGCCCCAAGAAGACCAGAGATACCCCGGCAGCCTGCTGCAACTGTGAGGGCGCCCACCCGGCCAACTACAGGGAATGCCCGCAACGACAGGAGTACGTCGCGCGCATCCAGCCGCGCCGCCCCCCCCCGACGCCCAGGAAGGCGCCCCCCCCGCGGCACCTCCCACCCCCCCCGCCCCGCCCCCGCTGGGGCCCCCGGAGCCGCGGCCCGCAGACCGGGAGGACTGCCCGGCGCCCCTGCTGGCCCCCAGAGCCGACAGCTACACCAGGGTGGTAAGTATGGTGATCCGCTTCCTCCCCAGATTCTCCAGCAGTATGACGTCAGAGCAGGAACTGCTGCTGGCGATGGACATCATGCGCGCCCTCAATGGCTGAACCGGCACTCAGGATGATCTGTTGGAACGCGCGCGGTGAGCGCGGCAAGATGGACGAACTGATGGCGCTCGTCGAGGACGAAGGCGCGGAAATCGTGCTGCTCTCGGAGACGTTCCTGCGAACCTCCCAACCCCCCCTCTCCGCGCCAGGATTCGAGGTCTATCGGGATGACCGCTCCCCCCCGGCCGCCGCCGGGGGCACGGCCATCTTGATCCGCTCAGGTATACACCACACACGCATCTCCGTCCCCCCCTTGGGTGACATGGAGGCCACCGCGATACAGATCACATTCCAGAGTCGCGACATCACAATCATATCTGCATACAATCCTCACAAACTCACGCGCGATAATCTTGACAAGCTGCTCGCGTTGGGACCCTCGGTCATACTGGCCGGCGATTTCAACGCGAAACACAGCCATTGGAATAATTATCGCGCAAACACAAACGGTCGCACTCTGTTCAATCACATGGAAACGCACGATTACGCCGTCGTTGCCCCGTCTACGCCTACACGATACAATCCACGCAGCACGTGCGCGAGCACCCTGGATCTGGCCCTTGTGCGCAATGTGCCGGAACTAGCCGTACTCGAGGCACGGGAGGCCCTCTCGTCTGACCACCTCCCGTTAGTGATCACGCTTTCGGGGACGGTGAGGTGCCCCCCAATCACGCCGAGGTACGACTACTCCGCTGCGGATTGGGACACGTTCAAGGACCAGATGAACGCATTCGTGTACCTGGGCGTGGACACTTACAACACGACACGAGAGGTCGACCTACGGGTGGCCGAGTTCACTTTCGCGACACAATACGCTATCGACAAAGGCGCGCAGAGACCTTCAACATTAAACTCACACGAGACATTAAAACACTGATCAAAGACAAAAACAGACTGCGCTGACATTTTCACGAGACACGCGAACCCGCCCTCAAAAGCGCAGTCAACTCACTACAACGCGACATTCATACAGCCATCTCACAACGACTCCTGGGAGAAGAAGCTCCTGAGCCTGAGACCGGAGGACAACTCTTTCTGGAGACTGTCCAAAGCAATCAGACGGCGGAAAACGGTATTTCCCCCCTTCTCCTGTCCCGGAAGTACCCGTCCTGTAGGAAGGAAAAGCGGAAGCCTTGGCGGACAATTTTGAAAATACCTTCTTTCTGACACAGGGCCTCGGTGAGCGGCAGACGGACGACGCGGTGACCGAAGCGCTCCGTCTCTTCAGGGAGACGGAAGCTACCGACGAAGACATCGAGTCCCGTAAGAAAACTGCTTCCGCCTCCTCATCCGAGTAAGTACAAGATCCGAACACCGAATAATTCACCAACTCGCCGTCGTTGCATACCATCCACCGTCGCCTCCACTTCAATGGAATGGACTACCATACAGTCCAGAAAGAGGAACCGTCCCTCTCCTCCCGCTTCGCCAAAGAAGATATTGACTTTACTGCCAAAGATAGAGGCGAAACCATGTGACCATCTTAAGGTGTTGATGGACCAGAAAGTGGATCATCACTCTTTCTGCCTTCCTGGTGAAAACCGTTAAAGGTCATCCTGCGTGGAATACCGGAATCGGTTGAAGCTCTGGACGTAGCCAAGGCATTGGCCTCAAATAACGAGGTTGTACGAGACGTCTTCCGTCCGCACAAGACTGTATAAATTCTGGTCTCCTCTGCGGCGCAAGAAGGGGCAAGTCCCGGCGGTTTGGCGGTGGCGTAAATACCGCTTGATGACGCGATGGCCGCAACCGCTGTACCCAGTTGTAAGCTGGGTACAAAGCGCTGCACCGACAAGTCAACCTCTATAGCCCTGAAAAGGGCTTTCCGAAACAGGTCCGTGAATCGGTGCAAAGAGGCGAAGCGGTCCAGGCTGGCGGCGCGGGAGGTTTCAGAGATCGGGAGCGGAGGAGTAATAACAAGTTTCGGTGTTAGAACTGAACTGATTTATTCTGAAAAATGTGCCCTCTATATACCCGGCCGTGATCGCGTACCGCCCGACAGTGGGAAAGTACAGCCAATCAGCGGCCGGGGGAAAGAGACAGCCATATCTCTGTCTCTCTCTTAGAGGCACCGGACGGGCTACATTTCTGTACCGTACCGGTGCCTTTACAACAATGAATTATATTTTAACTATTAACTATTTTCCTAAAAGTAACTTAACCTAGCCTAGAGCTTAATTCTCCTCGGTATGGGCAAAGACCACCCCCGAAAGCGACACATTAGAGTCTTTATTGAGGGGGCAGTACATTGCGTACACATACCGAGGTCCCTAAGCTAATTACATTTACACAAAATCCCTTCTTCGGGCCGCAGTGTGGCGGGCAGCCACCTCGCCCGCCGCGCGCCCAGAGTTCCTTTTCTGGGCCGCTGCACGGGGTACGCGATGACGTCGCTTACAGAGGTCATATCCGTACACCGTATGCAGCGCGAGATACACTCGCACATGCGGATAGATCAGGACACCGAGAGACAGAGAGGCGCTACGGTCGACCTGCCCCTACCAAGCCGCCACACATCGCTGCCTGCCCCCGCCATGGAGGACTCGGCGGGCCCCCGTCGAGAATGCGCCTTTTGCGTCTTCCCGAATGGGAAGAAGCAATTTTTACCAGAGTTCCTAGAACTCCACCGGTATTTAACGAAGGACGGCCCAGAGGTGGAAGCCCCTATGTTGGAGATTTGCCACTAGGGAGATCCCTCTCACGGGTGTGGACACCTGGAGGCCCGCACCAAGCACCATCTGGAAACGGAGCTGTTCGGAGTCACTTCTGATGGAAACGGGCAACCGTTTCGGAGAGCTCCCCAAGGTCAGAGATTCCCCAGGACGGAGCCTGCCACCGAAGCGCCCCGCATCCGCCACCGGACCCAGCCGCGCCGCTAAGACGCGGCAAACACGGATTTCGCCCGTCATCATCTCGGGGGTAAAGAAAACGTTTTCCTTCAAATACGGACGGCGAGGCACCCCCCGTATCTTTCTGCAGAGCCTAGACGACCACAGGAGAGTCGAGGAAAAGTTTGCAACAGGGCTACGCCGTCAAGGTGACCATGAGGCCAATCCCCCAGTTGGCGCCCGAGACAGACATGGGGAAATATACGGCGTTTGTGAAGATCAAATGCCACCGCATTGTTGAGATGCAAAAGTACCGTTCTTCGCACCTCACACACGGCACGCAGTGCTACTGGTGCCAGCACTTTGGCCACGCGTCGCGGAACTGCCACCGGATCCCGCAATGCATCAAGTGCGACGTCGCACACGCCACGGTCGAGTGCGTGAAGAGCCGGGATGTCCCGGAAATCCGCTGCAACTGCAAGAAGGACCATCCCGCAAACTTCGGCAAGTGCACACGTAGGGTGGACTACGTGGCCAGACAGCTATACAAATCGAAATAGACAGCCGACCCGTCACGCTTGTGGCGGCGTACATTAACAAGCCAGACAAACTGAAGACACGGACCCGAGACCTCGACAGACTACTAGCGTTGGGCTCCAGGGTTATCATAGCCGGGGACTTCAACGCGAAACACCCGCACAGGAACAACCACATTTCAAACATAAACGGCTGACTTCTCTACTTACACATAGAAGGACACGACTGACTGCCTGCCTGACGCCAGACACCTACACCACGCCAGCCGAAATCGACTCCGCGGTAGAATACATAACACTTAAGATCCAAGACGCCCGCGACACGCGTATTCCCACGGTTGAAATAAGACCACACTCCATCATACTTCCACCACACATCATCACCTTGATCGCGGACAAAAATACACTAAAATATACCAAAGTACGGGAGACACTTACTTTAAAAGCGCATTAAATACCTTACAACGCAAAATTAAAGAACAGATTACACTACTCAAGAACACTCTGTGGGGGAAAAAACTCGCAACTTTCAGGCCCGGCCACACCGCCGTCTGGCAGGTGGCCTAGGGCCTAAAGAGAAGAGGGACGACCATCCCTTGACGATACTGGGATCAGCCGTAGTGGCGTCTTCAAATGCTGCGAAAGCCGACATGCTTGCGGACGCATTCGAGAGAGCGTACAAGGGTCGACAAGTAAGCGCTACGCTCCTTGATCTCGAACGGTCCCGTCAAACCGACCCGGAGGAGATGAATCTCTGTTCCCCCGCAGAGCTCGCACACATCATTAGGAAACTGCGCACAAACACCGCCCCGGGGCCCGATCAAATACACAACATTCTTATCAAACAACTATCGCGGCGCGCGATTATCGAGCTGACAAAAATATACAACGCCCGCATGATCCACAGCCATTTTCCCACTGCGTGGAAACAGCCCACGGTATAGCCTTTCACCAAACCGGGAAAAGACCATACAAACCCAGCTAACTACAGACCGATCAGTCTACTCAACACTCTCGGCAAACTGCTCGAGAAAGTAATACTCGCGAGACTCCGCTCTCACCACACGACAAACAAAACACTCCCCGATGAGCAATTCGGATTCCGGGCACGACACTCGACTACACACCGACTCACCCGGCTAGTCGAACACGTGTCGTGGCGATTAAATAAACGTCATTCTACAGCGATGGCGTTATATGATCTTGAAAAAGCCTTCGACACCGTTTGGATAGACGGGCTTACACACAAGCTACACGACACCGACACACCCGTGTACCTCACGCGGCTCATTAGGGCATACTTAACAGACCGAACCTTCCTCGTGTCACACAAAGGATGCAAATCCTCGATCGGACAGATCCCAAAGGGAGTACCGCAAGGTAGCCTTTTGGGTCCACACTTATTCAACATTTACACGCACGACATACCGACCATCCATGCGTGCGAGAAGGCAATATACGCTGACGATATGGCTCTCTATGCCTTCTCGAGGTCGCCGAAACTGGCGACCAGGCATCTCCAGAGAGGAGCGATCCGACTCGCGACTTACTATCGCGAGTGGAGATTGAAACTCAACGAGACCAAAACGGAAGCTATAATGTTCACTCACGGGCGCAGGGAGACGAACACTAAACTCGCGTCGGGAGGAGGGAACATCCGATGGCAGAACGAGGTTAAATACCTCGGTCTGAACTTGGACAAGAAGCTCTCGTGGACCTTGCACGTCGACAAGGTTAAAAGCAAAGCGAACGCCGCTATGGGAGCAATCGCCCCCATCTTTAGTCGGACATGTCCACTGAGCGCAAAGACAAAGACAATGATTTACAATACACTCATACGTCCCATCCTCACCTACGCCTTTCCGGTTTGGGGAAGCATTACCAAAAACAAACACAAAAATCTGCAGGTGACACAAAACAAGGCAATTAGAATCATACACGACACACCGAGGCGTTGCAACCTCAAAAGACTACACGCTGACAAACGAATCCCGACACTCGTAGAATTTTACTCAACACAAACGAGAAAATTCTACGAGACACTCCCGACACATACAAATCCCTTAATCAATACACTCGGACAATACGACTCAGACAACCCCTACTTCCACGTATACAATTACAAGCACAGGCTGCCGAAACATTACCTAATGTTGGGCACAAGACCCCCAGACTGATGGACGAGCAGCAGCAGCAGATCGCCTCCTCGCCTCCCTACTAATATCTCTCTTTTTCAGCATCAGGATAAGTATATAAATTAATATTTAACTTATGTTAAGATATATTATAAATTAACTGTTTTATTTATTGTTTGGGCATTAACTTTGTGGTAAGACATGTTACAATGATTAAAGAAAACACTTGTTTTATACCACTTGAGTTTTATAACTAAAGTTATTATACAGACCTGAATGATGGAATGAAACATGTAGTCTATAATAAAACTCAAGTGGTAAAAAACAAATGTTTTCTTTAATCATTATAAATTAACTTAGCATGTTCTTAAATAACTTATTTAACATGTATTATAATATCCCTTAACAAATGTATTTATTCTAGCAGTGTAGTGTAGTACAGTGCAGTGTATGGTGTAGTGCAGTGCAGTGTCTGATGTCATAAGTGAAGTGCAGTGCAGTGCAGTGTGTGATATAGGTGCAGTGCAGTGCTCCCCCTCTTGATCCCCACCTTGTCGCGGTGAGGGGGCTTGCGTGCCTCAATGATTCACCTGGTTATGGCGGTAGTCACTACCACGCGGGTCTCCCGTGCCAAGCAGGTTGGTGAGAGGCCAGACGAAGCGGGAAACAAGGTTGAGCCGACCTGTTGAGGGGTCCTCGGACCTCAGGCCTCCAGACCAGGGAGCGCAGGGCCAATCACTCTGCCTCCCTAAACCTCTCGATTAGGATAAGTCCACGAAATACCTCGGACACCGGCTTCTCTGGCACCCTCCGACCCGACTGGTATTAGGACTGCTAAACGTACGGCGTAAAATTAGACGGCGATGCGGATCTTCGACCCGGTCGGCTTTATCGCCTGCCCGACCATCTGGTCAAAGATTCTACTACAGGCTGTCTGGCGGTCCAAGACGGGGTGGGACGAACCCCTGACGATGGAACACTCACAAAAGTGGGCAGAGTGGCAGCAGCTAATGCCTGAGAACGGGCGCCAGATACCACGATGCGTGCTTCGAGAAAAGGCAAGGCCTGTCACGCTCCACGTATTCTGCGACGCCTCTGAGAAGGCATGCTGCACGGTGGCCTATTTTGTGGACGTAAAAGCAACCTTACAACATCATGGCCAAGTGAAAGGTGGCACCGCTGAAACCGCTCTCAATACCGCGCCTCGAGCTACAAGCCGCGCTGATGGCAGCACGGATGACAACAACCATAAAAGGAGAGTAAGGCAACATCACTCGGACAGTATATTGGACGGACTCCAGCACAGTGCTATGCTGGATGCGAACGGACCCTCACAAATACACCCGTGACAAGGGAGCCCCGAACCTTTGTGGCCCGCGTTTTCTCAAGAGGGACGAGGCCGAGTGGCCTGAGGAGAAGCTGAGATGCGCATCTCCATGCGCAGAGATGTTAAAGGAGAAACCGCCCCGGCAGTTTTTGTGGGGCACGTAAGAGGAGAAGAGGCATTACCGCAACTGGAGCGGTTTTCCTCGTGGAACCGGCTGGTGAGGACCACAGCATGGGTCCATCGGTTCATCAGCCGACGTCGGGACCCGGGAATCACGACACATCCCGGAGGGAGTTTTGAGCCGCGAGCTACAAGCGGCAGAAATGCTCTGGATTAAGCGCTCCCAGCAAGCGGCCTTCAGGGACACTATGGTGCGCTGTTCGCCTGCCTCACGACACGCGCCATACACCTGGAGCTGGTGGCTTCTCTAGAAAGCGACGGAGCTATCACGGCGTTAAGAAGAATGGCCGCACACACACACACCACAAGGCCGCTGGTCGGACCAGCGGCGCGGGAGGGTCCCCCTGCGGGACCGGTCCCGGCAGCGCTGCATGGGCTTCGCGGAGGGCGTAAATAAGGTGTGTATGCCGGTTTTCGCCACAGGCCAGAGAGAGTCGCCGCTAACCGCCGAGCAGTACGGACCTGTTTTTCGACACCGCTCCGCTACGCTGCCCGACCGCCTTGCTGCAAACACGACGCGACCCGCTACCACTACGAGATCTTCTGCCCAAGCCGAGCCGCCACACACCGCTGCCTGCACCCACCATAGAGGAGGACTCAGCAGGCCCCCGCCAAGAACGCTTCTTTTGCGTCCTGTCCTGGGCCTGTAGCGATGGGGCTTCTTCACGCCGTTGGTGGCCGGGGCGCTCTTGCGGGCCGCCTTCGTGGCCAGCTGCTTCCTGGGCGCCTTGCCCCCGGTGGACTTGCGAGCGGTCTGCTTCGTACGTGCCATGGCTGTAGCTGAGTGGGATTCTTCTCTCTATTCGGAAAAATTTCCCGGGCGCGTCATATTTATCGAAAATACCGTCTCCCCCGTGGGGGGGGATGGGCCGACGCCATTGGCCGATTCGAATATTCCCAACCGCCGGGCGGTCGGGCGGGACGGAGGGGACGGGAAAAATTACGAAAAACACTCAAAACCTAGCCTGGAATAATGTTATGCATATAACAAACTGAGACATATATTCGCGTGACGCGATACCGAGTCGCGCCGATCCTCTCGCCTCTCGCCCTCGCTGCTCGCGCGCGAAAGTGAGACGGCGCGCGTGTCGTCGTAGCTGTCGGATCGCTCGGCGGCGAGGGGAGACGCGGGCGCACGTCTGGTGCATAAAAGCGGCCCCGGCCGGCGAAAAACGCCAGAGAGAGACAGAGGCTAACCGCCGAGCTGTACGGACCTACTTCTCGCACACCGCTCCGCTACGCTGCCCGACCACCTTGCTGCCTTACGACGAGACCCGCTACCACTTGCCGCTCTCCTGCCGCTACCGAGCCATCACTAACCGCTCAACCACCATGGAGGAGGACTCGGCGGGCCCCCGCCGAGAACACTTCTTTTGCGTCCTACCGGACGGAAGAAAACAAATCCTACCGGTAGAGTTCTACGAACTCTACCAACTTCTGACCAAGGATACTCAGGACGAGGATGCCCCCATACTAGGGATCACACACGACGGTGATCCCATGCTTGCGGGTGCGGAGGTATGGAGGCCCGCACAAAAACCGACGGCTACTAAGAGGAGCCGACCGCCAACTCCCCCGATGGAAACGGGCAACCGTTTTGGGGAGCTCCCCGAGGTCGGAGATGCTCCGGGAGTGAGTCCTCCTCCGAAACGCCCTGCACACCGCCCTGCGACCCCCCCCGCAACGACCACCGGACCCAGCCACGCCGCCAAGACGCGGCACACGAGAATCCCGCCCGTCGTCATCTCGATGGGCGAGATGACGCACCTGCAAGTGACCTCCATCATCTCGGGGGTCACGAAGGCTTTCACTCTAAAATACGGACGGCGAGGCACCGCCCGTATACTACTTCAAAACCTAGAGGACCACAGGAGGGTCAAGGAAGAATTTGAGGTGAGGCGCCTCGAATTTCACACGTTCGCGACGGAGGAGCAGCGAACTAAGAAGGCCGTCCTCCGCGGACTGCCCAAACTGCCGCCCACCGAGATAGAAGAGGATTTCAAGATCCAGGGCTACGCCGTCAAGGTGACGGAAATGCGCACCAAAGGGGAGGCCCCCCTGTATCTGGCTCAGTTCGCGCCCGAGACGGACATGGGGAGGATGTCGGCGACCGTGAAGACCGTGTGCCACTGCATCGTCGAGATGCAGAAATACCGGTCCTCGCACCTCACGCACGGCACGCAGTGCTACCGGTGCCAGCCACCGGATTCCGCGATGCGTCAAATGCGACGGCGCACACGCCACGGCCGAGTGCGTGAAGAGCCGAGACGTCCCGGCAATCTGCTGCAACTGCGGGAAGCACCATCCCGCAAACTTCGGCAAATGCCCACGCAGGGTGGACTACGTGGCCAGCATTCAGCCGAAGCCGAGCGCCAGACGACAGCAGCTGCAATCCCGTGTGGACGGCCGACAGTGGTCCGCCGTCGCGGGGGGCTCGCCCCGACGCGCTACCCGCTGCTTCCTACGCCCGCAACTCCGTTCCGGCCGCACCCCCGCAGCGCCCTTCCATGCCGACCGCTGAGATGCCGCGGCCCCCGGCTCAGGAGAGCCGGCCGGCGCCCTCTCAGGACGAAGGCGAACTCCTGGGCCTCATCCGCCTGGTGTACGGGGCCCGAGACCGCCTCGCCTGCTGTCAGTCCAGGATGGAGAAGGTGCTGCTGATAGCGGAACTCCTCGGGCTCTAGGCGCCGCCCCCGGGAGACGGGAGTACTGCTCTGGAATGCCAACGGCATTTCGGGGCACACGGATGAGCTGCTGCAACTCGCCGATCAAACAGGTACTGACATTATACTCATCACAGAGACCCATCTCAAACCGCACACACACCTACGACTCCCGGGTTACGAAATACACCGCACAGACCGCACGGACGGACGCAAAGGGGGAACGGCGATTTTCGTCAGAGAATCGGTGCCCCACTCGGTCTACTACGTGCCGACACTGACCGTGACAGAAGCGATTGCTATACGACTCGACATAGACAGCGACCCGTCACGCTCGTGGCAGCGTACATCGGTACGTCTCGTACATCGGTTATAACGAGGATGAATTTGCTAGTTAATAACCGTTACTTGTTTTATCCGAGAATAGGTATTTTTTTGTACATACGTATCACATGAAGTATGTTCTCTGGAATGGTCACATAACACAATATGTCGCAATTGAAACAAAATTCATACAATTCACCCACTATACTCGACATATTTTTCTGTCAATCCAGTTTTCCTATTAAAATTGGAAAATCTTGCGCCGCTTGAGTACAAAATCATTGTAGCAGTTTCATCGAAATTTGTACAATCACAGTTCCTATTTTATTTCGAGTCCATGATGTTCTTGACACGGAGAATGATGAACACTTTTTTTACATTTTTTGCACCATGTTCTATTTCACAAATAATTTCCGCCTTTTCACGAATTGAAAGACACTTTTTATTGTTAGTAGATATGTTGATAATTCGAGGGTTTGTTTTAAACTGACCCGCTCTAGAATTGATCTGACATTCCCCGCCTCGTAAAGTTTATTACGCCATGTCCATACTAACCGTAGAACATACAAAATATGGAAACTATCGTAAAAATCTCCGAAACAAGATGACGTTTGGAAAACTATAAAATATGTAATAAAGTAGGTCCTTACAGACACGACAAAGCTTGCAATTTGCAACGTGCAATTCAAACCCACGTGCGTGAAATATTCGGTGCAATACTAATTTAGTACTTAGAGTCATAAGGCAACGGTCTAATTGCCCGGTAAGAGGATTTTATTGCTTAAGGTCGAAAATATTTTAAAGCATTCAAATATTTACAAAATTTAAAAAAAAAGACATTCTCGTTTTGCTACTATAGCCGAGAAGTTGCTCGTTATAAACGTGAATAAATGTATGGAGGAAATCCAAAATCAAAATTTCAACAAAGGTTTCCTCGTTATATCCGAGATCTCGCTATGACTGTGCTCGTAATAACCGAGTTGGACTGTATATTTTAATGTAATACAATTTTTAAGTAAACCTAAGTGGGTCGTCTTTGAAAATAGGAATCGAGCTATTACAGATGGGGTATATAATAATGTGTTTATTTTCAGATCTGGAAAGAGAATGGGGATATTGATGAAGGTTTTCCCCGTGTAACAGCAGTCGGTGATGGTGGCTGGTCCACGCGAAGCTACGGTCAGTTATAACGCAAACAGTGGATGAGTAAATCAAATTCAACCGCTTAAAATCTATTATTTTTTAACATTTTATTTTCCTTTCTACCAGACGCCGGATTCTTCTGCGCACAGTGTTCTTTTTGAATGGGTCTTGTTACGGATGAATCGCACAGCCCGTGCGGTGGCCCGGAAAAGGACCTCTCGGCGCCCGGCGGGAGAGATGGCCGCCGCCCTGAGAAGAGCTTTTGTGTATTTATGTGGACTTTGTGTGGCTCTTGGACCTTTTATATCTTTGTCGACTCTGCGTATTCTTATTTTTACGTTGATGTGACTAGTGTTCAGTATGTAGGATTATGAAATGTAACTAGTCTAAGATGAGATACTCAACCCGTAAGCTGCGCATCGCATATATTGTCGTTTTTTTTATAAGTACCGTTGACTGCGCATCGCATGCATAGTCGTTTTTCAACTTTACGTACTTATATAAATTTTTTGCACTTAAATTTGGTTTGAGGCATGGATGAATTAGTACTCTTTGATTTAGTGTCATAAAACATCAAAATTGTTTTAATTTATTGTCAACTTTATCGTGAATACTTCTGGTCGGCTCGTGCTCGGCGCGTGCTCTCAGTATGGTATAGTCTGTTCAATCGGTTTAGGCGATCTAAATTATCATTAACTATTTTCATAATTATTGTATTTATTGACTGTGTGGAACGAGAAGGGTATTATAATTAACTAATAAGTGATTAAGTAACACGGTGTTTTGTGATATTTTTGCACTATTTTTTTTGTTTATTATCGTGCGATGCTTCGAATACTGAAAGCATTTTTTTTTGTTATGTCTTTTATTGTCATAAATATGTCTCTACTTAGTTTTATATAGCAATGATGAAAATATCATGTTTTTATAAGAAACAACGATTCTGAAAACAAAAATGGTGAAAGCGACCATTACCAATACGCAAGAAAAGGAATAGTCACATAATTTTAATGTCCCACACGCAAATGCATTTTTGTTCTGATCCCTGCTTTGAAGATTTTCACACAATTTTGAAATATTAATCATGTCCGTTTTTTAATATAAAGTTTAATTTAAATTTTTTCCTTAATTACATTTATTTTTTAATATAACGCATTTTAAATAAAACTGCGCTCGCACAACGAATATACCATACGACAGCCGCATCTTCTATGCGGCCGCCAAATTTTCTGCTGCGAGTCCGTAAATGTTAATATTTTTGTGTAAATACACTATAAAAACATAATAAGTAAAGTGTACTGTGTACTGTGAATGTCTATAATGGATATCCAAACGCTACCAAAAATATGCTTTTATGTAAAATAATCCAGCACAGGACAGAAAGTTTGACACTCGTAACTGAGCAGCCTAGAGGTTAAGTAAGAATTATATGTATGTATTTAAGATTATTCTCGAATATGTAAAGGTACCCCGTACGGTATGAAAATGTAACCCGTACGGTGCTCTTTAGAGGGAGACAGCGATATGGCTTTCTCTTTCCTTCCGGCCGCTGATTGGTCGTGCGTTCCCACTGTCGAGGGACATTCGATCGCGGTTGGGTATACATAGGGCGCACTTTGTTCCAATAAATTAGCGCGATGACAGTGATTTGTGATCACTACAGTGCATCAAAACCTCCTACCAGCCGCTCGGTGAGTTGATTTGTCTTGTTTTCGATTGGCTCAGGTACTTTTATCTTAAACTTAAAAGAGCATAGGAATCCTCCTCCCCCATGTAGGGCGCCTCCGCCACCCACATTGCCCTCCCCCCACTCGACCGCCATGACAGTCCGATCGAGTACGAGTCGGAAATTGACGATTTTTTAGGTGCCAGAGAGCACCGCGACCTCTTCCCTCAGGAGAAGAATCACGTACTATATTTATGCCTACAGAGGCATAGGGAGAAGAAGAGGCGGAAAACCGCTTCCGCCTCGTCTGAATACTCGTCCGACGAGGTCTGTACTCCAATGAACTCGCCGACGTAGCGTACAGTCCCCCATCGCCTCCGCCTCCACCTCGAATATGGAATGGACTACCATCCAGTCCAGGAAGAGGAACCTTCCCTCTTCGCCCGCCTCACCTAAGAAGGCGAAATCACCACCCGCAAAACGGGACCGCGCTAGCCCCGCGTCCCCGCAACCGACCACCCCCGCGCCCGTACCGACCACCCCCGCACCGACCACCCCCGCACCGACCACCCCCGCACCGATCTACCCCGCGCCCGCGCCCGTACCGACAACACGATCAAACTCTCCCGCGACGGCTTCGCAAATCGATTCGGCAATCCCCGATCCCACCCCCGTGCCCTCGCGAGTTCCCCCCATTGTCCTCCACAAAAAAGACAACTGGAGCGCCCTCTCAAAAACCATGGAGACCCGTGGAATTGATTTCACGTCGAAAAACAGGGGCAAAACCCTCTGGGTCTTCGTGAAGACACCGCGAGACCATCATAAGGTCACACAGATGCTGATGGACCAAAAAGGGGACCATTACTCTTTCCGTCTTCCCGGCGAAAAATCGCTTGTACGCGACGCAGCGACGAGGCAATCGCGCCGCAGCACAAAGTACTGTAGATGCCGCAGGCGCTGGCGTCAGCGCAGAGCGGCCGGGCAAGTCTCAGTCCGCGGCCGCGCTCGAAGGTGGATCTACCCGCGTAGAGATCCACCGGAAGCCCAGAGATCCCTTGCGATCGCCGGCGAAGGCGGTATCACCGCCTTCTGCAACCTCCCGGTTGCCTGCTGCACGCAGCAGGCAACCGGGTCGTAAGTCCGGTATCGCTCCGTCGGGTCGTCGCGGCGGCTCCGTTGTCGTCCAGTCCGGGTGCAGTCAGCTCCAAAGTAAATCCGAGTCCAAGTCCAGGGGGTAGCGGCAGTCGAATGTTCCTCGGGGCGATGAGTCCGGGCGGGCAGCGAAGTCGGGAAGAAGCGGGGCGGAGAGAAGAAAACGCAGCGGTAGTCGGTCGAAATCTGATTTATTATGACGAATATTCCCCCATATATACCCGCTCTGGGTGCCTCGCCGTAGCGCCGCCCGGCCGTGCCTGACCAATCGCGGAGGGGGGTATGTCCGCCAATCACGGCGTAGAGGGAGCGAGGGCATTCGCGTACCGTCTCCCTCTAGCACGTATAAGGACATCCCCACTCCGCTACTTCGGCGCAGTCGAGCGCGCACCGCAGAGCAGTATACACATTACAATATATTCAGTCTTATAGATATCTTAAAAATAGCTTAATCTAACCTAGAGCTATTTCTCTCCTCGGTATGGGCAATGACCACCCCCGAAAGCGACACATTTCAGTCTTTATTGAGGGGACAGTACATTGCTAACACATACCGAGGTCCCTAAGCTAATTAAATTATATTTCTAAATCTAGTGTCTTCTTTACGTCGGCTACATCGCTGAAGATCGTCCTGCGCGGAATACCAGAAACGGTAGAAGCGCAGGACGTAGCAAATGAATTGGCCTCAAAGTACGAGGTTATATCCGTACACCGGATGAGAACGGGCGGCAACCGCAAGCCGATCCCACTCATGCTTGTGAACCTGAGGCACACCGATGCCTCCAAAAAGATCTTCACGGATCTTCACACAATCCTGCATCTCAGGATCAACGTTAAAGAGACTACGCTCCCGCCCCCCTCATGGGCCAATGTTTCAAATGTCAAACCTACGGGCACTCCAACAGCAACTCCGTGAGCTGCTATCAAAGTGCACACCAGCTAGCGTCAGCTCCACAGGGGGGGAGGCACCCGCAGGTGGCGCCACAGCTTCCACCCACTTACGGACGCGGCAGGACGACGCCGCGCATCAGCCCAGAACAGACATCGGCCGCAGCTCAACCGGTTCCGGTGTTGGATCCAGAACCAACGTTATTCACTGGGGAATTGCGGGATGACCTGATCGGCCACACACGAGTAAAACCTGGGGGACATGGCCCGGCGCCTACTTGCCACGCGGAGCCGAGGCGTTCGGAAACCTCTGGCTTGCGTTGGGGCGCATCAGGCGAACACGCAGATTGCTACCCAATATGCGAATGCAGAAAAGGAACGGACGAAAACCGCCATTAGAATAGGAGAAAAAAGAACGGAACGCGTCCTGGGTATAGTATGGAACCCCAAGAGCGACATGCTTTTTCCAATACGGGACCGAGATGGCCTCGATCCCCGAGAAACCCACCAAGCGCGAGATGTTAAGCGCAACCATGAGCATCATTGACCCGGTCGGCTTTATTACATGCCTCACCTTGCGGTCTAAGATCATACTGCAGGCGATCTAATCACCTGGCGACGGGTTAGGACGAAACCGTCCTGGGTATAGTATGGAACCCCAAGAGCGACATGCTTTTTCAATACGGGACCGAGATGGCCTCGATCCCCGAGAAACCCACCAAGCGCGAGATGTTAAGCGCAACCATGAGCATCATTGACCCAGTCGGCTTTATTACGTGCCTCACCTTGCGGTCAAAGATCATACTGCAGACGATCTAATCACCTGGCGACGGGTTGGGACGAAACCCTTTCACTCTGAGATGTGGTCAGTGGCGCCGACTAATGGAAATTAACAAATGCGGAATTGGGAGAAATCGACGAGCTGACCACAAGTGACAAATGGAAATGGGTACCTACGAAAGAAAACCCGGCAGATATTGGAACCCGCGATATGGGGGCCCCAGACCTCTCAAGCAACGGACTATGGTTTGGCGGCCTATGCTTTATAAGGAAATGCGAAGCAGAATGGGGCAAACAAAGCCAAGCAGAGAGATGCTTGAAGAGAAACCGGTCCGGCAGTTTGTCGGACAATCAAAAAACGACGATACCCTCCCGCAGGTGGAGCGGTTCTCCTCGTGGACCCGGCTGGCGTGCACACCCGCCTGGGTATTACGGTTCATCTCCAGATGCCGGCGACAAGCAGTCATGGGACAACCCGGAAGAGGTTTTGAGCTGCGCGCCGCAGAGATATATGTCGCGGAAAACATGTGGATAAGGAAGTCACGAGAGAGCGCGTTTCAAGACAAACTGGAGATGCTGAAGGCCGTCTACGCTGCGACACCATTTTTGGACAGCACCAGTATCATACGAACGGGTACGCGCCTGAGGGTTGCGAATGAGTTCGTGACAAGCCTCAGCACCCCGCCTGTCCTCGAAGGAACATGCCGGTACGTGCGGCTTTTAATTGAACACATTCACACAAGAAGGGTGAAACGCTATGGCGCTCTCTTCACGTTTATGGTCACATGCGCCATCCACCTGGAGCTCGCGTCCTCGTTGCGAGCGAACACCACGATAATGGCGATCAGGCGAATGACATCCCGGAGGGGTTGTCCCATCGCCTTATATTCCGACAACGGGACCAATTTTCACGGCGCAGACAAGGAAATGCGCGACGCCGTGACGGAAAACTGCTGGTGGAATTAACGTTCGCAATATAAGATGGGAGTATATCGCACCATCTTCCCCGCACATGGGGGGAGCATGGGAAAGGCTCGTGAGATCAGTGAACGAGCAGGCTCTGAAGGAGGAGACCCTGAAGACAATACTCGCTGAGGTTGAGTATTCGGTGAATAACCGCCCACTGACGTAGGTTTCGTTGCAGCCCGAGGAAGACGTACCCCACCCCGAACCACCTGCTCATCGGGACCACCAACGCGCACCCCATTGGTGTATTATAACAAGGATGACGAAGGAGCCTGCAGAAATCCGCAGATATACTCTGGCGCCACTGACTGTGGGAATACCTTCCCACGTTTGCTCAACGCAAGAAATGGCGCATCCTCGCACCCCCGATCCAGAAGGATGACCTGGACGTGATGGTTGACCCTAACCTGCCGGGGAATTGTTGGCCGCACAGCATAGTGACCCGGGCTGACCCAGCTGCTGATGGACAAGTACGCGTAGTAGAGGTCAAGACCCCCCGGCCACGGAGATCACCGTGACAAGAAAAGAAAGCGCGTCACCCCTCCTGGAGACTTCGGATGCATACCAGCTGCACGGGGGGAGGTGTTACGGACGAGTCGCACACCCCGTGCGGCGGCATTTTGATGCAATGTGTGACTTCCCTCCTTTTCGGCGCGTCTTGTATGACAATGTGTGTACAGCTTTGCCCTCCCAGATGTTGCAGTTATTGTCTCGATGAAGTGCCTGCCAGTTAATCTCAATGGGTGATCACTTTGGCTAGTTGGCCGTCCTGCTTGTTGAGTAGGCAAATTATATTTTTCGATGAACTTCGTAATCACGGCGTCTTGGAATTGGGGAAGTGCCGTTTTTTTTTACCTTTAAGTCAAAATAACTCCACGAGAATTGAACAGCATCATATCTATTATATGGAAGGCTAACTTTTTATACCATTTACAGTTTTTTTTATCAATGGGTCACTGCGATCCACCGCGCCCATATTTTTATTGTATTCCAGTACACATTTGGGTTTTCTAATCGGTTCATTGGAAATCCTTTCTACTTTTCCCTATTCATCCACACTGTCGTTGTGCAGAGTTGTCCACACGTGAATGTCTTATCCCGCCACTTAAGGGCCATCATTTCGGAATGGAAGGATGAAGTTTAGGAAAAGAAAGAAGCCACAATCTTTTTTTCCCGACAGTGCCACATGCGCTTGTACCTTTCTCGTAAAGAACTTGTAAGAGTTTGGGGCTGGTGTACCAGCTGTCTATCCACAGTGTTCATATAGTCTGACAACTATGCGGTTACAACCGCACCCGAAACACCAATTTTAAAAACGTCTTCAATGTCCGTGTTTTTTCCCGCATATATTATAAAGTCTATTATATATCCCGTTTCGACATCGCACATTACGAAAAATCTTATGCCAAAACGGTGTCTCTTTGACGGAATGTTTTGTTTTATGGATAATCTTCCCTTCCAAAGGAAAAGGCTTTCACCGATGCAAAGATGTTGGAAGGGTATCAGAGTTGATTTGACTTCTCTCTTACATGATCAATAAGCATCTCTACTTTGTATATTTTGTCCGTTTTGTCAGCTTCGGCATTGTTACAAAAATGAAGCATACTTGAAATCAGAAGATGCGTGTCTCTCGGCATAAGAGATCCCAGTATGGGGTAGTTATGAATTGGTTTTGTTGACCGATATTCGTGTTTATTACATTTTATATTTGGTGCCATCGACATGGTAACGGCAAAAATAATAATAATTTTTCAACTGAGACGTTTTTCCATTTATGAAGGCGTGAATTTGGTTCCAATGTAATTAATGTTGTTACATCAATGTAATACCTGTTTGTTTCTAAAACAATTTTGTCAAGCAAATCTTTTGATAAAGAATGTTCCAACACTTCAGAATGTGTAAAGAAATAAATAAATTTGACGATGCGGACGAACGCGCTACATCTGGTCGCAATACATTTTTCTCAATATTTAAATCTTCTTCATCAGAGTCTCGGTCGCTTTCAGAATCACTGCTCATTACAAAAAACATGATATTTTCGTCATCGCCGTATAAATTTTCATTAGGTAGAGACATATTTATGAGGATAAAAGTTAAAAGGCGAGACAAATCCTCGGATTATATGAAGTACCGCACCGTACACAAAGAAAATAAAGGGTACAAAAATACCACAAAACACCGTGTTACACAATCATACGACAGTAGATGCGATGCGCAGCTTACCATCATACCATAGTTTCCAATCTTAAATGACATCATCCAACATATGATATATATTGCTCCCAAACTTAGTTCATTATGGATGTTCAGTAATGGGCAGAATGGCAAAAATGCGGTGTATAAAGTGATCGCTTAATCCATACAAATGCTAGATCGTAAGCCCCGAGATGTCCATTCGTATGCAAACGAAAAGAGCTTCGTTTCAATCGAGACACCTATAATACTCAATAATATTACAGGAATATTGGTTTTGTGAAGTTCCATTCCATGGATATATGCTTTATGCATCCTTTGGTGCGAACAAAGGTCGGATGAAGATAAATTTAAATCTTAACCCTTTCCACTCTGACCATTTTTTTCTCATAACTGATCAGCTACTCTGATCGAAAAAATGCGACGTTTTTCTACCATTAAATAAATATTTTTGTTCCCTAATTTTGGGACCCTGGCAATTCGTATGACTACGAACCAGTACCTACACATCGTGACCGGACCTGAGAGTATTGGTAATTATTGTCAACTTTACGCCGCAGGATTTAAGAACTTCTGGGATTTACGACCCCAGAAGCGAAGCGCTGCCGGAGACACGATCGCCCCCTATCTACAGTCTAAAATGTGCGGTTTGGCGCCCCACAACCCTTTCGGAGTGTATTTTTAGACTTGTCTCATCGGATATCCAACTGATGTAATATATAATATACTATAGGGTCCGCCATCTAAAGTTTTTTTTTCAACTAGTGCTTATTTCGTGAATGGTAACACTTAGCTCATGTCTGATTTGACAGATAATTAGTTTTATCCTTCCGCTGAGCGAATATGGTTGTGTATACGCTTGAACAACGCTGGGAAATATTGCGACATTACTTTGAAAATCATGGTAATGTTGCAGAATGTGTGCGAAAATTGCGTACGGTTTTTGGAAGAAGAGAAGCACCGTCAGCTCCGTATGTTCGTTATCTTGTGAAAAAAGTGAAAGAAACTGGCATCCTCATCGATAAACCAAAGCGTGAAAAGCCAAAAACAGTGCGTACACCCGAGAATATCGATGTTGTGGCAGAAAGTGTGCGTGAAGCGCCATCAACATCAATTCACCGTCGTTCTCAACAATTGAACATTTCGGAGACATCATTGAGACGAATTTTGCATAAAGACCTTGGTATGACGCCATACAAAGTCCAATTGGTTCAGGAGTTGAAGCCAACTGACCATCCAATGCGTTTTCGCTTCGCTGAGTGGGCCTGCGATCGACTTACAGAAGATGCCGATTTTGCCAAAAAAATCATCTTTTCGGATGAAGCTCATTTTGATCTTGGCGGGTATGTAAACAAGCAAAATTGTCGTATTTGGGGCACAGAAAACCCGCACGCATACATTGAAAAGCCGGTACACCCAAAACGAGTCACTGTTTGGTGCGGATTTTGGTCCAGAGGCATAATTGGGCCATTTTTCTTTGAAAATGAGCAAGGAGTGGCCGTTACAGTCAATGGCGATCGTTATCGGGCCATGTTGAACGGATTTTTGTTCACAAAAATTGAAGAGGAGGATATTGGCAACATTTGGTTTCAACAGGACGGCGCTACGTGCCACACAGCCGAAGCTACACTCGATGTTTTGCGCCCTGTTTTCAAAAAAAAAAAGTTATTTGGCGGACCCTTTATTAGATTAAAACCAATATTTTTAGCTTTTTCACTTTTTTTATTTGACCAGCGACCGGGTTTCGTCGTTACCGACATCATCAGACTGGTTTTATCATCAAGGATTTAACATCGTTAGTGGAAAAGCTAAAAATATTGGTTTTAATCTAATAATATATTAAAAATGCAATTCCATCACCAAGTGTCAGTGGATAATATAAATCCATGTAAAATATGTCGTACACTTTATGATAAAATAATGTTTTCTCTTTTTAAGTACATTATTGGTTCAAAAAGTACTTGTCTAAACAAGGATGAACATTAAAAAAAAACAATGAATTTTGCATTTGCCCGAAATATTGTAAGTATTATTGCTTTACATTCAGGAAGTGACATATTCCAGATATCCATATGGTCCGCGACATCGTTGCCCAGGTTTTGCATTCGGTGTATAGGAGTATTGAACTGGGACGCTGTCCGGCTGTTATTACAATCAAATATATGAGGGTTTCTGGTTGAGGCGGAAATATTTATCATTTTCAATAACACGGGACAGTCTAAAATATTATATAAATTAATCGGATCAAATAGTTTTTCCTATCACTCGATTTGATTTAATTTCGTAAACGAAGCGATGAATTATAATGCAAATTATCCCCGGGTGAATTTATTTTATACCCTTTCTATTGTTTGTGAATGAACCCAGAATTATTATTTATTTTTTTATCTTAATAGTAATATACAAATTTCTTAGTTTTCTTTGCCTATTCTTTCTGCTTTTCGTAATAAAACTACTCGGAAGAGTAAAAAAAAATTGTTTCATTTTCCCATTCATCACTTTTATTTGTTTACAAAAAATACATGTATTTATGTAGGGGAAGGGGGAGCTAGTACACATTACAAAAAAATATCTGGTAACTGTTTATTTCGAGACACAATATTAATTTTATCTTAATGTACATATATTAAAATATAATAAAACAAATACGTTCCAACATAGTCCACAAAAATAATCATGGCATATTTAAAAATAATAAAAAAAACGTTAGGTTGTTTGCGGTGCCCGTCTCCCCGATCTCGGTCGCTACCCCCCGTTCGATAAGGGTCATCGAGGAGCCATCGTCGAGCAGCGCGTGGATGGATACTTGGCCGCGCGGTCCCTTCAACGTTATCGGCACCACTTTAAAGGCAACTGGAACCTCTACGGTATTCACACAGGATAACAATACATCGATCGGTGCACTATCGTCCGGGGTCCAGATCGCACTTTGCCCCCTTGCAGCCCCTGGATCTGTGATCCCAAGCATATAAAACACGCGGAACTCGTCTCGCGGCCGTCGGTTCGTTTGTCTCGCTGGTATTTCGGGGCTAGCGCGCTCAAGCCCCCCGGCGACGGCACCACCGTGGTTGTTTCTTCGAGCCACGCTGCCAAATCGTAGAAGTTGGCCCTCTTCAGGCCCCCGACGCGATGCCGGAACCAGTCCCACTTCAGAAAGGGGGGCAGCTTAGGGTGACGGGGATCACCTTTAGGAGCACCGGCTCCTCGCTATCACTTGTACTCGAGGCACTTTTCTCGTTCGCGAGTGGTCTGTCGCCCCCGGTGCCGACGGCAGCGGGTGCTGTTATCTGGAGCTCTAATATCGGGAGTTGGATCGAGCTTCGCGTACTTCGGCATCTCTAGCATGTCATGTCTTGTGGTGTTTACGGCGGCACCCATCGAGGCCGCACTTCTTTGCATTTTTACAATTTCCAAACCTGTGAGTGTTCGATAGACATGAATAGCACAGATGTTTCCGCCTCACTATATCCCATCTTTCCGGAATACAACAGTCTAAGTATTCATGGCACGATTGTAATAAATGCCCCTGTCCGCACAAAACACATGACACGACACTTTATATTTCCCTCTGATGAAATCACCGTCTGCGCTTGTGTGGCCTCTTGCGCTGTCTCTCTTTGCCGCCATATACGTGCGGCTCTATTCCTCCGCCTAACATCGCTGATTCTGTCAGATCTTCCAAGAATAGCGCGAAATCTTTCGCGGTGGGCCTCGTGCGGTCTCCTCTTCTGCTGTACCACCAAAGAGTCTTCATACACAGCGGCAACTTACTCACTAGCTCGCTTAGCAGTTGAGGCGTTGATATGTAGTCAAAGCTTTCCAAGGTCGTTATCGCGTTCCGAACTGCACTGGATAGGTCCACTAATGCTTGCGTCAATCCGTCGCTCTGTATGCAGCGGAGTCTTCTCACCTTTTCCAATAGTGAGGACGCAACGATGTCTGGCTGACCGTAGTGAGGTTCCAACGTCTTTATGTCACTATCTTGGTTCGGGTCCACGAGTAACGACGATACAGATTCTCTCGCTCGTCCCTTCAATGCAAGTTGTGGACGCAGGAGTTTCTCGACCCTGCTAGCGTCTTCTGGAACTGAAGCCGGGCTTCTTCCTAGCGAAGCCTCAAGCACTATCGCCATCCTCGATAAGACTGTCATGATGTTGTCCATATCTGTAGAGCGCGTTGCGGGCTCGGGATTCGCGTCCGCGCGTCGGCGGCCGCTCTCGACGTCTCGTAGTCTAGCGCGGAGATTTCGAACTTGCGTTCTCAGCCTTTGAACAGTGTCCTCCGACGAGTCCGATTCGACCTGTTCCGTAGGGGGTTCATCTTTAGGCGGTGTGCCTTCTCTCGAAGTCATCTCTGCGATGAAGATCCGGCTCGAAGGACCAAGTTGTACGCGATGCGGCGACTAATCTCGCGCCGCAGCCCAAAGTACCGTAGTACCAAAGGTGCTGGTGTCAACGCAGAATGGCCGGGCGTCAGCAATCTGCGGCCGTGCAAACGATGGATCTACTAGCCCAGAGATCCCTTGCGATCGCCGGTAAATATAATATTACCGGCAGCCGCAACCTGTAGCAGGCAACCGGGTCGTAAGTCCGGTATCGCTCCGTCGGGCCGCGGCGGCTCCGTCGTCCAGTCCGGGTGCAGTCAGCTCCAAAGTAAATACGAGTCCAAATCCAGGGGGTAGCGGCGGTCGAATATTCTTTGGGCGAAGTCGGGAGGCGAAGATAAGTAACCGCAGTGGTAATCGATCGAAATCTGTTTTATTCATCAAAATGGTGCCCTATATATATACTGTCTGGGAGCCTCACCGCAGCGTCGCCCGGCTGCGCTCGACCATTCGCAGAGGGGGGTATGTCCACCAATCACGGCGTAGAGGGAGCGAGGGCATTCGCGTGCCGTCTTGCTCTACCACGTATAAGGACGTCCCCACTCCGCTACCTCGGCGCAGTCGAGCGCGCACCACAGAGCGGTATACAAATCATAACAAGATCATTTAACATTAATATTTTCATGTCTTATAACAATGCAATTCCTTAGTACTAGCCTGCGCTTCATGTCGCTGTATAACGGTTAAGTACCGTTAGCTGAGTAACGGTACAGTCCCGTTATCCGATACTTGCCCGTGCGGGCCCCTCTCTGCGGGTGACCGCGCTCCCCGCTTTCCCTTCCGAGCGAGCGGAGCCCAGTCGATGCACTGGCACCGTACAGACCACATCAACACACATACAAACATAATATATACATAGATGCTTAATTCTAGACGCTATTATATGATTCCATTCTACAATCATTTTATCCTGTTACATATAACATATATGGTACATATAAAAGTCTCTGAGGGCCAGATGTCACGCCCTCATCATCAACATCAACATCGCCGTCGTCGTCTACGTTAGACCATCTAATACAGCGCAAGTAACAAAGGTCCTTATCAGGACCACCACACGAATAATCCAAATACTTACTGCAAATATATTATACTATAGACAGATGTGTGTGTAAATAATAACTACGATAATAGAACGAGAAGCGCAACAGTGATAAGCGCCCCGTAACGGATCGCGCAACCGGCCGCGCCGCGGTGCGCGGCGATTGCCTATCGCACGATTAGCCGGGCGTCCGATCAAAATTGTCCTTTATTTATATAAAAAATCATATACGTACGCATGTATATTATATATATACATTTTTTTTTCTCCTTCTTTTTATTTGGCCGTTGTTTCGGTTGCAAAATTGCTGTCACCTTTCGCAGTTTTTTGTTTTTGCTTTTTTTTTTTTTCCCCGAGCGGAACTGCTGTGATTTTTTTTTTGAGTTCTCTCTGGTCGTAACAGCTGTCACCTTCTTCTTCTTCTTCTTCAGTTTTCCGGGCGAAACAGCTGTCACCGTTTCCAGGCGAAACAGCTGTCACCCTTTTCAGGCGAAACAGCAGCTGTCACTTTCATTTCTTTTATGTTTTTTTTTTGTCAGGGCTACCAAACGATTCACACACACACCTATTCGGAACACGCTCAGTCGTCTTTCGTGACTTTCGTGAATTTTCATTATTATTTATTTTCATCGAAATGGGATGATTTATTAAATATCTCTCGTATACCATATACGAACTACATGCACTCCCATGCCACACGAGCGTTCACACTCCGGCCTAGAATATTTCGCTCGACAGTCATTAGTCAGCGGACGTTGCGTCATAATATAAAATATAATATATATCGATACAAAGTACAACAGTTTTTGAAAGAAAAGGCAACGCCGCGCGCGCCACCTGCAAAACTATTCACACAAACGCATCCGGATCACGCGTAGTCGGATCGTTGTCACGTGAATATGGGATGACCTACTATTAATCTCTCTCTCCTTGTATACGCGTACACTCCCACGACACGTGATTGTTTCCGGCCTGGAATCTTTCACTCGAGAGTGATTAGCGACGTTACTTACGCCCACAATATACATACATTGTATAAGTAAGTAAACTAAGTTTGAGTTCTCTCTGGTCGTAACAGCTGTCACCTTCTTCTTCTTCTTCTTCTTCAGTTTTCCGGACGAAACAGCTGTCACCGTTTCCAGGCGAAACAGCTGTCACCCTTTTGCTGTCACTCTCATTTCTTTTATGTTTTTTTTTTATTAAGACTCCCAAATTTGCGTCGCGTATTATAATATGTACATTTATATAAACATGAATACAATTCAGGAAAGGATAGAGAGAGAGAGCGAGAGTGAAAAAAAAATCAATGATTTGTACGTACTATCATCGTGTGCGGATACCCCGCTCCCTTGCGGTTCTCGAAGCCGTACGAGAGAGAAAAAAGAAAGAAATAAAGCAAAGCTCTATCCATCCACGTAGGTAATTGTATTGTGTTATTTAAATTTCGAAAAGCGAAAAACGGTTACGACATGGGTCGGTCAGGCAGTTGTTGGCCCTGAGAAGGGCCGTTTTTTGTTTTCAAATCGCATTCACATCGCGCGTAGCAGCGCGGTGCGGTGGTGGCGGTGGCGTGCGGGCGTCGGGACGGCCGGGGCGAATGTATCTCGCGCTGCGTGCGGTGCGGTGAAGAGCGGTGAAGAGCGGTGAAGAGCGGCGAAGATCGGCGACTTAACCTCCGAAACCGTACAGGGTGCGGCCCTGGCGCTTCAGGGCGTAGACGACGTCCATGGCGGTGACGGTCTTCCTCTTGGCGTGCTCGGTGTAGGTGACCGCGTCCCTGATCACGTTCTCGAGGAACACCTTCAGGACGCCGCGCGTCTCCTCGTAGATGAGACCGGAGATGCGCTTGACGCCGCCTCGGCGGGCCAGACGGCGGATGGCCGGCTTCGTGATGCCCTGGATGTTATCGCGGAGGACTTTCCTGTGTCGCTTGGCGCCTCCTTTCCCCAGACCTTTTCCTCCCTTTCCGCGACCGGTCATCTTCTCTGCGTGTGGTCTTCTTTTCGGTTACAGTAGTCGCTGCTCGCACGGTGCTCTACCGTGCGTGTGTAGGATTCGTGTGGCGTTTTTCGCCGGCCGGGGCCGCTTTTATGCACCAGACGTGCGCCCGCGTCTCCCCTCGCCGCCGAGCGATCCGACAGCTACGACGACACGCGCGCCGTCTCACTCTCGCGCGCGAGCAGCGAGGGCGAGAGGCGAGAGGATCGGCGCGACTCGGTATCGCGTCACGCGAATATATGTCTCAGTTTGTTATATGCATAACATTATTCCAGGCTAGGTTTTGAGTGTTTTTCGTAATTTTTCTGCATGCACATTTCTCCGGGGAGGATGCGATTGTTTCTCCACTCTATCTCCCGTCTCGCTTCACCGTCGAGCCCGTCCCGTCCCGTCCCGTCCCGTCCCGTCCCGTCCCGTCCCCTCCGTCCCGCCCGACCGCCCGGCGGTTGGGAATATTCGAATCGGCCAATGGCGTCGGCCCATCCCCCCCCACGGGGGAGACGGTATTTTCGATAAATATGACGCGCCCGGGAAATTTTTCCGAATAGAGAGAAGAATCCTACTCAGCTACAGCCATGGCACGTACGAAGCAGACCGCTCGCAAGTCCACCGGGGGCAAGGCGCCCAGGAAGCAGCTGGCCACGAAGGCGGCCCGCAAGAGCGCCCCGGCCACCGGCGGCGTGAAGAAGCCCCATCGCTACAGGCCCGGCACGGTCGCGCTCAGGGAGATCCGCCGCTACCAGAAGAGCACCGAGCTGCTGATCCGCAAGCTCCCCTTCCAGCGCCTGGTGCGCGAGATCGCCCAGGACTTCAAGACCGACCTCCGCTTCCAGAGCTCGGCCGTCATGGCCCTGCAGGAGGCGAGCGAGGCCTACCTGGTCGGCCTCTTCGAGGACACGAACCTGTGCGCGATCCACGCCAAGCGCGTCACCATCATGCCCAAGGACATCCAGCTGGCCAGGCGCATCCGAGGCGAGCGCGCCTAAGCGAGCTCTATGCGACGAGACGCGGCACGATTTTCGGTCGGTCGGTCGATCGGTCTGATTGACTAACACGCAGTACAGTGGTATCGGGCGGCCGTCACCTCGACCCGTTCCGATCGGTCGATCGATTCGAATAAAAATGGTCCTTTTCAGGACCGCATACACCTTAATCATCCACAATCGAATTCGCCAGCAGTATGATTTTGATACTCGTAGCAGTATGATTTCGATACTTGAGTTAAAAAAAAAAAAAATAATAATAATAATAATAATAATAACTTCCAATAAATTAATATGTATTTTACTCGCGAATCAATAGTAATTTTAAACATTCAAATCACGCAAGAGTACCGGAACGTACGATTTATTAATTTCATTATCGTCTCAGCGCTGAGATCATGTCGCATTTCGTTTTAATTACCTAACGTCCAAGCGCGACACGGCTCATCATGACCCTACTCAGGCTTTGACTCTTATTAATTTCATATATTTCACGAGTGAAAATTCTAAACAAAAACACTCGCCGAGATCATCTCGTATTGACACGCGTCGTAAGTTGCGTGCGCCGGGCGCTTTACCCATCGCGCATTCATTTACTTGCGATTTTTATTCATTTCATTATCAGTGTTTCTAGCATATCATATCGGTACTACCATACTATACCACAATTCAGGTCCGCGCACACGGACGGAACGGTCCTAGCGCGCTTCGGATATATTTCTTAAATGTACATAAATAATGAGAATAGTTATAAAATCAGCGAACGGGTAACGATTGGCAATAAATACATGTGGCGGTCCTGAAAAGGACCTTTGTGTACACTACTCTGCGAGATGATGATGAAACGGGCGGAGGAGTCCGGGGAGTAGAGAGAGAAGAGTGGAGGATGAGCGGGCGCAGAATCATCATTCTTACGCCTTCTTCTCGGTCTTCTTGGGCAGGAGCACGGCCTGGATGTTGGGCAGGACGCCTCCCTGGGCGATGGTCACCCCGGAGAGCAGCTTGTTCAGCTCCTCGTCGTTGCGAATGGCCAACTGAAGATGACGGGGGATGATCCTCGTCTTCTTGTTATCCCTGGCGGCGTTGCCGGCCAACTCCAGCACCTCGGCGGCCAGGTACTCCATGACGGCGGCCAGGTACACGGGCGCACCGGCGCCGACCCTCTCGGCGTAGTTGCCCTTCCTGAGCAGCCTGTGGATACGGCCGACGGGGAACTGCAGACCGGCGCGGTTCGAGCGGGACTTTGCCTTTCCCTTCACTTTGCCTCCCTTTCCGCGACCCGACATGGCGAGTGGTCGGAGATCTGAACTGGTTCTCTGCGATATGCGAAGCGAGGATGTGCGAGCTGGAGTGCGCGCACGTTGCGACCGTCGAGAGGTGAGTCAAGTCAAGTCAATGGCGAAAACGGGCGCACACACCTTATTTACGCCCTCCGCGAAGCGCACGCAGCGCCGCCGGGACCGGTCCCGCGGGGGGACCCTCCCCTGCCGCCGGCCCGGACGGCCCGACCGGCGGCCCTGGCTGGGTGCGCCGACCGAAGTGACAAAAACGGTCGATTTTTCAGTTTGCGCCACGCACACCGCACAGTACAGACAGTCCACCGCGACTCCTCTGCTCCACTCTACGCCGCATCTATTCCGAGATAAGAAGAGACAATGCCGCCCAAGACGAGCGGAAAGGCAGCCAAGAAGTCGGGCAAGGCCCAGAAGAACATCTCCAAGGGGGACAAGAAGAAGTCGAAGCGCAGGAGGAAGGAGAGCTACGCCATCTACATCTACAAGGTGCTCAAGCAGGTGCATCCCGACACCGGAATCTCCAGTAAGGCGATGAGCATCATGAACAGCTTCGTGAACGACATCTTCGAGCGCATCGCCGCCGAGGCGTCCCGTCTCGCCCACTACAACAAGAGGTCGACGATCACCAGCAGGGAGATCCAGACCGCCGTCAGGCTGCTGCTGCCCGGGGAGCTGGCCAAGCACGCCGTCAGCGAGGGCACCAAGGCCGTCACCAAGTACACCAGCTCCAAGTAGGCGCCAGCGCCAGCGCCAGCGCGTTGAAACACGACGCGACACGCACACGGACGCGCGATATTCGTCTGCACCGAATATTGTAATCTATACACACCGACATCGTCATCATCGTCATCATCATAATAATCATCGACATCAACAGCGCCGTCGTCGTCTACGTTAAACCATCTAATACAGCGCAATTAACAAAGGTCCTTATCAGGACCACCACACGAATAATCCAAATACTTACTGCAAATATATTATACTATAGACAGATGTGTGTGTAAATAATAACTACGATAATAGAACGAGAAGCGCAACAGTGATAAGCGCCCCGTAACGGATCGCGCAACCGGCCGCGCCGCGGTGCGCGGCGATTGCCTATCGCACGATTAGCCGGGCGTCCGATCAAAATTGTCCTTTTTTTATATAAAAAATCATATACGTACGCATGTATATTATATATATACACATTTTTTTCTCCTTCTTTTTATTTGGCCGTTGTTTCGGTTGCAAAATTGCTGTCACCTTTCGCAGTTTTTTGTTTTTGGTTTTTTTTTTTTCCCCGAGCGGAACTGCTGTGATTTTTTTTTGAGTTCTCTCTGGTCGTAACAGCTGTCACCTTCTTCTTCTTCTTCAGTTTTAGGGCGAAACAGCTGTCACCCTTTTCAGGCGAAACAGCTGTCACCCTTTTGCTGTCACTTTCATTTCTTTTATGTTTTTTTTTTTTTGACTCCCAAATTTGCGTCGCGTATTATGATATGTACATTTATATAAACATGAATACAATTCAGGAAAGGATAGAGAGAGAGAGCGAGAGTGAAAAAAAATCAATGATTTCTACGTACTATCATCGTGTGCGGATACTCCGCTCCCTTGCGGTTCTCGAAGCCGTACGATTCTATCATACTATCGTACGTACGGTGCCATATCCTCGAGGGCCTCTTCGACATGTCACCTTACCTAGTCATTTTTTTTTTTTTTTTTTTTTCCCCCTTTCCTTCGCTTCTTCTTCATTCTTTATGCATACTAATATACACCTGACAACTATTCTCATTACAAATACCATTTCCGATCACCTACCGAACTCGCCCCGACATTCGACATACATACATACACATCTTCAACAGTAGATACACGTTTTTATTTTTCATATTTCATTTAATACATATTCCTATTATCACATATTGTTATTATTGTTCTTCTTCACGCGTATCATCGTCATCGTCGTCATCGTCGGTCGTACGCACCGCTACGGCGACACGAATCATCATCATCGTCGCATCTCACCCGATTATATATCATCATCATCCCGATTTCGATTTTTTTTTTTTTTTTTTTTTTTTTTATAAGTCGATGACGTTTCACTTTTTACAGAACGAGCCTACTACTGCGCGCGGAGCTCGCGTCATTTTGCACGTAGACCGGAATCATTCATACTTATTATCGGTCTGTTTTATTCGTTCTTTCTTTTCTATTCATCTACTTCTATCATTCTCCCAACTCCTCTTTTTCCTTTCTTTATTTATATTTTTTCTAACTTCTATTCTTCTTTCTTTCACTTACGCCTTCCGATGATTCTACTACTACTACTACTACTACTATCCATCCCATTCGTGATACGATTCCTCGCAAACGACGGATCGTTATTATATTAATGTATTTTTTTTTTTTTTTAATTCTATTCTTTTCTTCTATCTTTTCGCGTCTCACTCGTTCGACATGTAATCCTACGATAGCCGTTAGTAGATCGATCAATCGTTATAATTCACTAGATAATATTCGCTCCCGACCCGGAGGCAGGTCTCTCTCTCGGCCCGGACGCTCTCCGGCGGTCCGTCGGCGTTCGCGTGTGTTACGTCCGGCCGCTTCGGGGGGCCCTCGCTCCGCCACCGGAGGCCCTCCGCGGCCGGCGGACGTCTCGGACCCGGGGCCGGGTCCTGCCCGACGGGGGCGGCGCGCGCCCGGGCCGCCAGCTCGCCGGGGAGACGCATTCGCGGCCGGCTTTCGGCCGCCCAACGCTGCCGCCCTGCAGCTTTTGCGCCTCTAAACGTCCGCCGCGCCGCGGCCCGGCCCCCGGGCCGGCCGACCCGGCCGCCGGCCGACGGCGGGACCTCCCGGCCGCGGGACCCGCCGCGCTCCGCGTCCCCGGGCGGATCCGTTCGGCCGCCAGGGCGGTTTTCGTCCGGCCGCCTAAGCATAAATGACAACACTTTTCATCGGCAAAATCGACAAGCGCGCACCGACCGTCCGCGACACGGTATAAATTTTTACCGACAGGCGAGAACGAGCGCCGTCTGACGACAAATACGGGAACTAATCGTCCCCCCGCAACCGCTCTACGCTCGCTACAGAACGCAACGCAACAAGACTCGCAAGATGGCAGACACAGCAGCACCCGCGGCCGCCTCCCCCCTGCCGGCGACTCCGGCCAAGAAGGCGAAAGCGTCCGCCGCCGCCGCCTCCAAGAAGCCGAAGGCGAAGCCCTCGCACCCGAAGACGTCCGAGATGGTGAACAACGCCATCAAGGAGCTGAAGGAGCGCGGCGGCTCCTCCCTGCAGGCCATCAAGAAGTACATCTCGGCCAACTACAAGGTCGACGCGGACAAGCTGGCCCCGTTCATCAAGAAGTACCTCAAGGGGGCCGTCGAATCCGGCGCCCTGGTGCAGACGAAGGGCAAGGGAGCGTCCGGTTCGTTCAAGCTGGAGGCGAGCAAGGCGAAGGCGTCGGCCGGCGGGGCCAAGAAGAAGAGCAAGCCCGCCGCGTCCGCCGCTTCCAAGAAGCGCGCCGCCCCCGCCAAGGAGAAGAAGCCGGCCGCGGAGAAGTCATCCGCCGCCGCCGCCGCCGCGAAGAAGAAGCCCGCCAAGAAGGCGGCCGCGGCTCCCGCCAAGGCGAAGAAGGCCGCCGCCTCCCCGGCAGCCAAGAAGGCGGCCGCGAAGAAGGCCGCCCCCGCCAAGGCGAAGAGCCCGACCAAGGCGAAGAAGACCGCCAAGCCGCCCACCAAGAAGCCCAAGGCGCCGAAGCCCAAGAAGGCCGCCGCCCCGAAGGCCAAGCCCGCGGCAAAGAAGGCCGCCCCGAAGAAGTAGGGGTGGAGTCGTCTTTGTCGTCGTCGCCGCAGCAGCCGCCGTTGCATATTGTCATATTGCACAGATCACGCAGAAGAGTCAAAAAGCCCTTGTCAGGGCTACCAAACGATTCACACACACACCTATTCGGAACACGCTCAGTCGTCTTTCGTGACTTTCGTGAATTTTCATTATTATTTATTTTCATCGAAATGGGATGATTTATTAAATATCTCTCGTATACCATATACGAACTACATGCACTCCCATGCCACACGAGCGTTCACACTCCGGCCTAGAATATTTCGCTCGACAGTCATTAGTCAGCGGACGTTGCGTCATAATATAAAATATAATATATATCGATACAAAGTACAACAGTTTTTGAAAGAAAAGGCAACGCCGCGCGCGCCACCTGCAAAACTATTCACACAAACGCATCCGGATCACGCGTAGTCGGATCGTTGTCACGTGAATATGGGATGACCTACTATTAATCTCTCTCTCCTTGTATACGCGTACACTCCCACGACACGTGATTGTTTCCGGCCTGGAATCTTTCACTCGAGAGTGATTAGCGACGTTACTTACGCCCACAATATACATACATTGTATAAGTAAGTAAACTAAGTTTGAGTTCTCTCTGGTCGTAACAGCTGTCACCGTTTCCAGGCGAAACAGCTGTCACCCTTTTGCTGTCACTCTCATTTCTTTTATGTTTTTTTTTATTAAGACTCCCAAATTTGCGTCGCGTATTATAATATGTACATTTATATAAACATGAATACAATTCAGGAAAGGATAGAGAGAGAGAGCGAGAGTGAAAAAAAAATCAATGATTTGTACGCACTATCATCGTGTGCGGATACCCCGCTCCCTTGCGGTTCTCGAAGCCGTACGAGAGAGAAAAAAGAAAGAAATAAAGCAAAGCTCTATCCATCCACGTAGGTAATTGTATTGTGTTATTTAAATTTCGAAAAGCGAAAAACGGTTACGACATGGGTCGGTCAGGCAGTTGTTGGCCCTGAGAAGGGCCGTTTTTTGTTTTCAAATCGCATTCACATCGCGCGTAGCAGCGCGGTGCGGTGGTGGCGGTGGCGTGCGGGCGTCGGGACGGCCGGGGCGAATGTATCTCGCGCTGCGTGCGGTGCGGTGAAGAGCGGTGAAGAGCGGTGAAGAGCGGCGAAGATCGGCGACTTAACCTCCGAAACCGTACAGGGTGCGGCCCTGGCGCTTCAGGGCGTAGACGACGTCCATGGCGGTGACGGTCTTCCTCTTGGCGTGCTCGGTGTAGGTGACCGCGTCCCTGATCACGTTCTCGAGGAACACCTTCAGGACGCCGCGCGTCTCCTCGTAGATGAGACCGGAGATGCGCTTGACGCCGCCTCGGCGGGCCAGACGGCGGATGGCCGGCTTCGTGATGCCCTGGATGTTATCGCGGAGGACTTTCCTGTGTCGCTTGGCGCCTCCTTTCCCCAGACCTTTTCCTCCCTTTCCGCGACCGGTCATCTTCTCTGCGTGTGGTCTTCTTTTCGGTTACAGTAGTCGCTGCTCGCACGGTGCTCTACCGTGCGTGTGTAGGATTCGTGTGGCGTTTTTCGCCGGCCGGGGCCGCTTTTATGCACCAGACGTGCGCCCGCGTCTCCCCTCGCCGCCGAGCGATCCGACAGCTACGACGACACGCGCGCCGTCTCACTCTCGCGCGCGAGCAGCGAGGGCGAGAGGCGAGAGGATCGGCGCGACTCGGTATCGCGTCACGCGAATATATGTCTCAGTTTGTTATATGCATAACATTATTCCAGGCTAGGTTTTGAGTGTTTTTCGTAATTTTTCTGCATGCACATTTCTCCGGGGAGGATGCGATTGTTTCTCCACTCTATCTCCCGTCTCGCTTCACCGTCGAGCCCGTCCCGTCCCGTCCCGTCCCGTCCCGTCCCGTCCCGTCCCGTCCCCTCCGTCCCGCCCGACCGCCCGGCGGTTGGGAATATTCGAATCGGCCAATGGCGTCGGCCCATCCCCCCCCACGGGGGAGACGGTATTTTCGATAAATATGACGCGCCCGGGAAATTTTTCCGAATAGAGAGAAGAATCCTACTCAGCTACAGCCATGGCACGTACGAAGCAGACCGCTCGCAAGTCCACCGGGGGCAAGGCGCCCAGGAAGCAGCTGGCCACGAAGGCGGCCCGCAAGAGCGCCCCGGCCACCGGCGGCGTGAAGAAGCCCCATCGCTACAGGCCCGGCACGGTCGCGCTCAGGGAGATCCGCCGCTACCAGAAGAGCACCGAGCTGCTGATCCGCAAGCTCCCCTTCCAGCGCCTGGTGCGCGAGATCGCCCAGGACTTCAAGACCGACCTCCGCTTCCAGAGCTCGGCCGTCATGGCCCTGCAGGAGGCGAGCGAGGCCTACCTGGTCGGCCTCTTCGAGGACACGAACCTGTGCGCGATCCACGCCAAGCGCGTCACCATCATGCCCAAGGACATCCAGCTGGCCAGGCGCATCCGAGGCGAGCGCGCCTAAGCGAGCTCTATGCGACGAGACGCGGCACGATTTTCGGTCGGTCGGTCGATCGGTCTGATTGACTAACACGCAGTACAGTGGTATCGGGCGGCCGTCACCTCGACCCGTTCCGATCGGTCGATCGATTCGAATAAAAATGGTCCTTTTCAGGACCGCATACACCTTAATCATCCACAATCGAATTCGCCAGCAGTATGATTTTGATACTCGTAGCAGTATGATTTCGATACTTGAGTAAAAAAAAAAAAAAAATATATATAATAATAATAATAATAATAATAACTTCCAATAAATTAATATGTATTTTACTCGCGAATCAATAGTAATTTTAAACATTCAAATCACGCAAGAGTACCGGAACGTACGATTTATTAATTTCATTATCGTCTCAGCGCTGAGATCATGTCGCATTTCGTTTTAATTACCTAACGTCCAAGCGCGACACGGCTCATCATGACCCTACTCAGGCTTTGACTCTTATTAATTTCATATATTTCACGAGTGAAAATTCTAAACAAAAACACTCGCCGAGATCATCTCGTATTGACACGCGTCGTAAGTTGCGTGCGCCGGGCGCTTTACCCATCGCGCATTCATTTACTTGCGATTTTTATTCATTTCATTATCAGTGTTTCAGCGAAACAGCTGTCACCCTTTTCAGGCGAAACAGCTGTCACCCTTTTGCTGTCACTTTCATTTCTTTTATGTTTTTTTTTTTTTGACTCCCAAATTTGCGTCGCGTATTATGATATGTACATTTATATAAACATGAATACAATTCAGGAAAGGATAGAGAGAGAGAGCGAGAGTGAAAAAAAATCAATGATTTCTACGTACTATCATCGTGTGCGGATACTCCGCTCCCTTGCGGTTCTCGAAGCCGTACGATTCTATCATACTATCGTACGTACGGTGCCATATCCTCGAGGGCCTCTTCGACATGTCACCTTACCTAGTCATTTTTTTTTTTTTTTTTTTTTCCCCCTTTCCTTCGCTTCTTCTTCATTCTTTATGCATACTAATATACACCTGACAACTATTCTCATTACAAATACCATTTCCGATCACCTACCGAACTCGCCCCGACATTCGACATACATACATACACATCTTCAACAGTAGATACACGTTTTTATTTTTCATATTTCATTTAATACATATTCCTATTATCACATATTGTTATTATTGTTCTTCTTCACGCGTATCATCGTCATCGTCGTCATCGTCGGTCGTACGCACCGCTACGGCGACACGAATCATCATCATCGTCGCATCTCACCCGATTATATATCATCATCATCCCGATTTCGATTTTTTTTTTTTTTTTTTTTTTTATAAGTCGATGACGTTTCACTTTTTACAGAACGAGCCTACTACTGCGCGCGGAGCTCGCGTCATTTTGCACGTAGACCGGAATCATTCATACTTATTATCGGTCTGTTTTATTCGTTCTTTCTTTTCTATTCATCTACTTCTATCATTCTCCCAACTCCTCTTTTTCCTTTCTTTATTTATATTTTTTCTAACTTCTATTCTTCTTTCTTTCACTTACGCCTTCCGATGATTCTACTACTACTACTACTACTACTATCCATCCCATTCGTGATACGATTCCTCGCAAACGACGGATCGTTATTATATTAATGTATTTTTTTTTTTTTTTAATTCTATTCTTTTCTTCTATCTTTTCGCGTCTCACTCGTTCGACATGTAATCCTACGATAGCCGTTAGTAGATCGATCAATCGTTATAATTCACTAGATAATATTCGCTCCCGACCCGGAGGCAGGTCTCTCTCTCGGCCCGGACGCTCTCCGGCGGTCCGTCGGCGTTCGCGTGTGTTACGTCCGGCCGCTTCGGGGGGCCCTCGCTCCGCCACCGGAGGCCCTCCGCGGCCGGCGGACGTCTCGGACCCGGGGCCGGGTCCTGCCCGACGGGGGCGGCGCGCGCCCGGGCCGCCAGCTCGCCGGGGAGACGCATTCGCGGCCGGCTTTCGGCCGCCCAACGCTGCCGCCCTGCAGCTTTTGCGCCTCTAAACGTCCGCCGCGCCGCGGCCCGGCCCCCGGGCCGGCCGACCCGGCCGCCGGCCGACGGCGGGACCTCCCGGCCGCGGGACCCGCCGCGCTCCGCGTCCCCGGGCGGATCCGTTCGGCCGCCAGGGCGGTTTTCGTCCGGCCGCCTAAGCATAAATGACAACACTTTTCATCGGCAAAATCGACAAGCGCGCACCGACCGTCCGCGACACGGTATAAATTTTTACCGACAGGCGAGAACGAGCGCCGTCTGACGACAAATACGGGAACTAATCGTCCCCCCGCAACCGCTCTACGCTCGCTACAGAACGCAACGCAACAAGACTCGCAAGATGGCAGACACAGCAGCACCCGCGGCCGCCTCCCCCCTGCCGGCGACTCCGGCCAAGAAGGCGAAAGCGTCCGCCGCCGCCGCCTCCAAGAAGCCGAAGGCGAAGCCCTCGCACCCGAAGACGTCCGAGATGGTGAACAACGCCATCAAGGAGCTGAAGGAGCGCGGCGGCTCCTCCCTGCAGGCCATCAAGAAGTACATCTCGGCCAACTACAAGGTCGACGCGGACAAGCTGGCCCCGTTCATCAAGAAGTACCTCAAGGGGGCCGTCGAATCCGGCGCCCTGGTGCAGACGAAGGGCAAGGGAGCGTCCGGTTCGTTCAAGCTGGAGGCGAGCAAGGCGAAGGCGTCGGCCGGCGGGGCCAAGAAGAAGAGCAAGCCCGCCGCGTCCGCCGCTTCCAAGAAGCGCGCCGCCCCCGCCAAGGAGAAGAAGCCGGCCGCGGAGAAGTCATCCGCCGCCGCCGCCGCCGCCGCGAAGAAGAAGCCCGCCAAGAAGGCGGCCGCGGCTCCCGCCAAGGCGAAGAAGGCCGCCGCCTCCCCGGCAGCCAAGAAGGCGGCCGCGAAGAAGGCCGCCCCCGCCAAGGCGAAGAGCCCGACCAAGGCGAAGAAGACCGCCAAGCCGCCCACCAAGAAGCCCAAGGCGCCGAAGCCCAAGAAGGCCGCCGCCCCGAAGGCCAAGCCCGCGGCAAAGAAGGCCGCCCCGAAGAAGTAGGGGTGGAGTCGTCTTTGTCGTCGTCGCCGCAGCAGCCGCCGTTGCATATTGTCATATTGCACAGATCACGCAGAAGAGTCAAAAAGCCCTTGTCAGGGCTACCAAACGATTCACACACACACCTATTCGGAACACGCTCAGTCGTCTTTCGTGACTTTCGTGAATTTTCATTATTATTTATTTTCATCGAAATGGGATGATTTATTAAATATCTCTCGTATACCATATACGAACTACATGCACTCCCATGCCACACGAGCGTTCACACTCCGGCCTAGAATATTTCGCTCGACAGTCATTAGTCAGCGGACGTTGCGTCATAATATAAAATATAATATATATCGATACAAAGTACAACAGTTTTTGAAAGAAAAGGCAACGCCGCGCGCGCCACCTGCAAAACTATTCACACAAACGCATCCGGATCACGCGTAGTCGGATCGTTGTCACGTGAATATGGGATGACCTACTATTAATCTCTCTCTCCTTGTATACGCGTACACTCCCACGACACGTGATTGTTTCCGGCCTGGAATCTTTCACTCGAGAGTGATTAGCGACGTTACTTACGCCCACAATATACATACATTGTATAAGTAAGTAAACTAAGTTTGAGTTCTCTCTGGTCGTAACAGCTGTCACCGTTTCCAGGCGAAACAGCTGTCACCCTTTTGCTGTCACTCTCATTTCTTTTATGTTTTTTTTTATTAAGACTCCCAAATTTGCGTCGCGTATTATAATATGTACATTTATATAAACATGAATACAATTCAGGAAAGGATAGAGAGAGAGAGCGAGAGTGAAAAAAAAATCAATGATTTGTACGCACTATCATCGTGTGCGGATACCCCGCTCCCTTGCGGTTCTCGAAGCCGTACGAGAGAGAAAAAAGAAAGAAATAAAGCAAAGCTCTATCCATCCACGTAGGTAATTGTATTGTGTTATTTAAATTTCGAAAAGCGAAAAACGGTTACGACATGGGTCGGTCAGGCAGTTGTTGGCCCTGAGAAGGGCCGTTTTTTGTTTTCAAATCGCATTCACATCGCGCGTAGCAGCGCGGTGCGGTGGTGGCGGTGGCGTGCGGGCGTCGGGACGGCCGGGGCGAATGTATCTCGCGCTGCGTGCGGTGCGGTGAAGAGCGGTGAAGAGCGGTGAAGAGCGGCGAAGATCGGCGACTTAACCTCCGAAACCGTACAGGGTGCGGCCCTGGCGCTTCAGGGCGTAGACGACGTCCATGGCGGTGACGGTCTTCCTCTTGGCGTGCTCGGTGTAGGTGACCGCGTCCCTGATCACGTTCTCGAGGAACACCTTCAGGACGCCGCGCGTCTCCTCGTAGATGAGACCGGAGATGCGCTTGACGCCGCCTCGGCGGGCCAGACGGCGGATGGCCGGCTTCGTGATGCCCTGGATGTTATCGCGGAGGACTTTCCTGTGTCGCTTGGCGCCTCCTTTCCCCAGACCTTTTCCTCCCTTTCCGCGACCGGTCATCTTCTCTGCGTGTGGTCTTCTTTTCGGTTACAGTAGTCGCTGCTCGCACGGTGCTCTACCGTGCGTGTGTAGGATTCGTGTGGCGTTTTTCGCCGGCCGGGGCCGCTTTTATGCACCAGACGTGCGCCCGCGTCTCCCCTCGCCGCCGAGCGATCCGACAGCTACGACGACACGCGCGCCGTCTCACTCTCGCGCGCGAGCAGCGAGGGCGAGAGGCGAGAGGATCGGCGCGACTCGGTATCGCGTCACGCGAATATATGTCTCAGTTTGTTATATGCATAACATTATTCCAGGCTAGGTTTTGAGTGTTTTTCGTAATTTTTCTGCATGCACATTTCTCCGGGGAGGATGCGATTGTTTCTCCACTCTATCTCCCGTCTCGCTTCACCGTCGAGCCCGTCCCGTCCCGTCCCGTCCCGTCCCGTCCCGTCCCGTCCCCTCCGTCCCGCCCGACCGCCCGGCGGTTGGGAATATTCGAATCGGCCAATGGCGTCGGCCCATCCCCCCCCACGGGGGAGACGGTATTTTCGATAAATATGACGCGCCCGGGAAATTTTTCCGAATAGAGAGAAGAATCCTACTCAGCTACAGCCATGGCACGTACGAAGCAGACCGCTCGCAAGTCCACCGGGGGCAAGGCGCCCAGGAAGCAGCTGGCCACGAAGGCGGCCCGCAAGAGCGCCCCGGCCACCGGCGGCGTGAAGAAGCCCCATCGCTACAGGCCCGGCACGGTCGCGCTCAGGGAGATCCGCCGCTACCAGAAGAGCACCGAGCTGCTGATCCGCAAGCTCCCCTTCCAGCGCCTGGTGCGCGAGATCGCCCAGGACTTCAAGACCGACCTCCGCTTCCAGAGCTCGGCCGTCATGGCCCTGCAGGAGGCGAGCGAGGCCTACCTGGTCGGCCTCTTCGAGGACACGAACCTGTGCGCGATCCACGCCAAGCGCGTCACCATCATGCCCAAGGACATCCAGCTGGCCAGGCGCATCCGAGGCGAGCGCGCCTAAGCGAGCTCTATGCGACGAGACGCGGCACGATTTTCGGTCGGTCGGTCGATCGGTCTGATTGACTAACACGCAGTACAGTGGTATCGGGCGGCCGTCACCTCGACCCGTTCCGATCGGTCGATCGATTCGAATAAAAATGGTCCTTTTCAGGACCGCATACACCTTAATCATCCACAATCGAATTCGCCAGCAGTATGATTTTGATACTCGTAGCAGTATGATTTCGATACTTGAGTTAAAAAAAAAAAAAATAATAATAATAATAATAATAATAACTTCCAATAAATTAATATGTATTTTACTCGCGAATCAATAGTAATTTTAAACATTCAAATCACGCAAGAGTACCGGAACGTACGATTTATTAATTTCATTATCGTCTCAGCGCTGAGATCATGTCGCATTTCGTTTTAATTACCTAACGTCCAAGCGCGACACGGCTCATCATGACCCTACTCAGGCTTTGACTCTTATTAATTTCATATATTTCACGAGTGAAAATTCTAAACAAAAACACTCGCCGAGATCATCTCGTATTGACACGCGTCGTAAGTTGCGTGCGCCGGGCGCTTTACCCATCGCGCATTCATTTACTTGCGATTTTTATTCATTTCATTATCAGTGTTTCTAGCATATCATATCGGTACTACCATACTATACCACAATTCAGGTCCGCGCACACGGACGGAACGGTCCTAGCGCGCTTCGGATATATTTCTTAAATGTACATAAATAATGAGAATAGTTATAAAATCAGCGAACGGGTAACGATTGGCAATAAATACATGTGGCGGTCCTGAAAAGGACCTTTGTGTACACTACTCTGCGAGATGATGATGAAACGGGCGGAGGAGTCCGGGGAGTAGAGAGAGAAGAGTGGAGGATGAGCGGGCGCAGAATCATCATTCTTACGCCTTCTTCTCGGTCTTCTTGGGCAGGAGCACGGCCTGGATGTTGGGCAGGACGCCTCCCTGGGCGATGGTCACCCCGGAGAGCAGCTTGTTCAGCTCCTCGTCGTTGCGAATGGCCAACTGAAGATGACGGGGGATGATCCTCGTCTTCTTGTTATCCCTGGCGGCGTTGCCGGCCAACTCCAGCACCTCGGCGGCCAGGTACTCCATGACGGCGGCCAGGTACACGGGCGCACCGGCGCCGACCCTCTCGGCGTAGTTGCCCTTCCTGAGCAGCCTGTGGATACGGCCGACGGGGAACTGCAGACCGGCGCGGTTCGAGCGGGACTTTGCCTTTCCCTTCACTTTGCCTCCCTTTCCGCGACCCGACATGGCGAGTGGTCGGAGATCTGAACTGGTTCTCTGCGATATGCGAAGCGAGGATGTGCGAGCTGGAGTGCGCGCACGTTGCGACCGTCGAGAGGTGAGTCAAGTCAAGTCAATGGCGAAAACGGGCGCACACACCTTATTTACGCCCTCCGCGAAGCGCACGCAGCGCCGCCGGGACCGGTCCCGCGGGGGGACCCTCCCCTGCCGCCGGCCCGGACGGCCCGACCGGCGGCCCTGGCTGGGTGCGCCGACCGAAGTGACAAAAACGGTCGATTTTTCAGTTTGCGCCACGCACACCGCACAGTACAGACAGTCCACCGCGACTCCTCTGCTCCACTCTACGCCGCATCTATTCCGAGATAAGAAGAGACAATGCCGCCCAAGACGAGCGGAAAGGCAGCCAAGAAGTCGGGCAAGGCCCAGAAGAACATCTCCAAGGGGGACAAGAAGAAGTCGAAGCGCAGGAGGAAGGAGAGCTACGCCATCTACATCTACAAGGTGCTCAAGCAGGTGCATCCCGACACCGGAATCTCCAGTAAGGCGATGAGCATCATGAACAGCTTCGTGAACGACATCTTCGAGCGCATCGCCGCCGAGGCGTCCCGTCTCGCCCACTACAACAAGAGGTCGACGATCACCAGCAGGGAGATCCAGACCGCCGTCAGGCTGCTGCTGCCCGGGGAGCTGGCCAAGCACGCCGTCAGCGAGGGCACCAAGGCCGTCACCAAGTACACCAGCTCCAAGTAGGCGCCAGCGCGTTGAAACACGACGCGACACGCACACGGACGCGCGATATTCGTCTGCACCGAATATTGTAATCTATACACACCGACATCGTCATCATCGTCATCATCATAATAATCATCGACATCAACAGCGCCGTCGTCGTCTACGTTAAACCATCTAATACAGCGCAATTAACAAAGGTCCTTATCAGGACCACCACACGAATAATCCAAATACTTACTGCAAATATATTATACTATAGACAGATGTGTGTGTAAATAATAACTACGATAATAGAACGAGAAGCGCAACAGTGATAAGCGCCCCGTAACGGATCGCGCAACCGGCCGCGCCGCGGTGCGCGGCGATTGCCTATCGCACGATTAGCCGGGCGTCCGATCAAAATTGTCCTTTTTTTATATAAAAAATCATATACGTACGCATGTATATTATATATATACACATTTTTTTCTCCTTCTTTTTATTTGGCCGTTGTTTCGGTTGCAAAATTGCTGTCACCTTTCGCAGTTTTTTGTTTTTGGTTTTTTTTTTTTCCCCGAGCGGAACTGCTGTGATTTTTTTTTGAGTTCTCTCTGGTCGTAACAGCTGTCACCTTCTTCTTCTTCTTCAGTTTTAGGGCGAAACAGCTGTCACCCTTTTCAGGCGAAACAGCTGTCACCCTTTTGCTGTCACTTTCATTTCTTTTATGTTTTTTTTTTTTTGACTCCCAAATTTGCGTCGCGTATTATGATATGTACATTTATATAAACATGAATACAATTCAGGAAAGGATAGAGAGAGAGAGCGAGAGTGAAAAAAAATCAATGATTTCTACGTACTATCATCGTGTGCGGATACTCCGCTCCCTTGCGGTTCTCGAAGCCGTACGATTCTATCATACTATCGTACGTACGGTGCCATATCCTCGAGGGCCTCTTCGACATGTCACCTTACCTAGTCATTTTTTTTTTTTTTTTTTTTTCCCCCTTTCCTTCGCTTCTTCTTCATTCTTTATGCATACTAATATACACCTGACAACTATTCTCATTACAAATACCATTTCCGATCACCTACCGAACTCGCCCCGACATTCGACATACATACATACACATCTTCAACAGTAGATACACGTTTTTATTTTTCATATTTCATTTAATACATATTCCTATTATCACATATTGTTATTATTGTTCTTCTTCACGCGTATCATCGTCATCGTCGTCATCGTCGGTCGTACGCACCGCTACGGCGACACGAATCATCATCATCGTCGCATCTCACCCGATTATATATCATCATCATCCCGATTTCGATTTTTTTTTTTTTTTTTTTTTTTTTTATAAGTCGATGACGTTTCACTTTTTACAGAACGAGCCTACTACTGCGCGCGGAGCTCGCGTCATTTTGCACGTAGACCGGAATCATTCATACTTATTATCGGTCTGTTTTATTCGTTCTTTCTTTTCTATTCATCTACTTCTATCATTCTCCCAACTCCTCTTTTTCCTTTCTTTATTTATATTTTTTCTAACTTCTATTCTTCTTTCTTTCACTTACGCCTTCCGATGATTCTACTACTACTACTACTACTACTATCCATCCCATTCGTGATACGATTCCTCGCAAACGACGGATCGTTATTATATTAATGTATTTTTTTTTTTTTTTAATTCTATTCTTTTCTTCTATCTTTTCGCGTCTCACTCGTTCGACATGTAATCCTACGATAGCCGTTAGTAGATCGATCAATCGTTATAATTCACTAGATAATATTCGCTCCCGACCCGGAGGCAGGTCTCTCTCTCGGCCCGGACGCTCTCCGGCGGTCCGTCGGCGTTCGCGTGTGTTACGTCCGGCCGCTTCGGGGGGCCCTCGCTCCGCCACCGGAGGCCCTCCGCGGCCGGCGGACGTCTCGGACCCGGGGCCGGGTCCTGCCCGACGGGGGCGGCGCGCGCCCGGGCCGCCAGCTCGCCGGGGAGACGCATTCGCGGCCGGCTTTCGGCCGCCCAACGCTGCCGCCCTGCAGCTTTTGCGCCTCTAAACGTCCGCCGCGCCGCGGCCCGGCCCCCGGGCCGGCCGACCCGGCCGCCGGCCGACGGCGGGACCTCCCGGCCGCGGGACCCGCCGCGCTCCGCGTCCCCGGGCGGATCCGTTCGGCCGCCAGGGCGGTTTTCGTCCGGCCGCCTAAGCATAAATGACAACACTTTTCATCGGCAAAATCGACAAGCGCGCACCGACCGTCCGCGACACGGTATAAATTTTTACCGACAGGCGAGAACGAGCGCCGTCTGACGACAAATACGGGAACTAATCGTCCCCCCGCAACCGCTCTACGCTCGCTACAGAACGCAACGCAACAAGACTCGCAAGATGGCAGACACAGCAGCACCCGCGGCCGCCTCCCCCCTGCCGGCGACTCCGGCCAAGAAGGCGAAAGCGTCCGCCGCCGCCGCCTCCAAGAAGCCGAAGGCGAAGCCCTCGCACCCGAAGACGTCCGAGATGGTGAACAACGCCATCAAGGAGCTGAAGGAGCGCGGCGGCTCCTCCCTGCAGGCCATCAAGAAGTACATCTCGGCCAACTACAAGGTCGACGCGGACAAGCTGGCCCCGTTCATCAAGAAGTACCTCAAGGGGGCCGTCGAATCCGGCGCCCTGGTGCAGACGAAGGGCAAGGGAGCGTCCGGTTCGTTCAAGCTGGAGGCGAGCAAGGCGAAGGCGTCGGCCGGCGGGGCCAAGAAGAAGAGCAAGCCCGCCGCGTCCGCCGCTTCCAAGAAGCGCGCCGCCCCCGCCAAGGAGAAGAAGCCGGCCGCGGAGAAGTCATCCGCCGCCGCCGCCGCCGCGAAGAAGAAGCCCGCCAAGAAGGCGGCCGCGGCTCCCGCCAAGGCGAAGAAGGCCGCCGCCTCCCCGGCAGCCAAGAAGGCGGCCGCGAAGAAGGCCGCCCCCGCCAAGGCGAAGAGCCCGACCAAGGCGAAGAAGACCGCCAAGCCGCCCACCAAGAAGCCCAAGGCGCCGAAGCCCAAGAAGGCCGCCGCCCCGAAGGCCAAGCCCGCGGCAAAGAAGGCCGCCCCGAAGAAGTAGGGGTGGAGTCGTCTTTGTCGTCGTCGCCGCAGCAGCCGCCGTTGCATATTGTCATATTGCACAGATCACGCAGAAGAGTCAAAAAGCCCTTGTCAGGGCTACCAAACGATTCACACACACACCTATTCGGAACACGCTCAGTCGTCTTTCGTGACTTTCGTGAATTTTCATTATTATTTATTTTCATCGAAATGGGATGATTTATTAAATATCTCTCGTATACCATATACGAACTACATGCACTCCCATGCCACACGAGCGTTCACACTCCGGCCTAGAATATTTCGCTCGACAGTCATTAGTCAGCGGACGTTGCGTCATAATATAAAATATAATATATATCGATACAAAGTACAACAGTTTTTGAAAGAAAAGGCAACGCCGCGCGCGCCACCTGCAAAACTATTCACACAAACGCATCCGGATCACGCGTAGTCGGATCGTTGTCACGTGAATATGGGATGACCTACTATTAATCTCTCTCTCCTTGTATACGCGTACACTCCCACGACACGTGATTGTTTCCGGCCTGGAATCTTTCACTCGAGAGTGATTAGCGACGTTACTTACGCCCACAATATACATACATTGTATAAGTAAGTAAACTAAGTTTGAGTTCTCTCTGGTCGTAACAGCTGTCACCGTTTCCAGGCGAAACAGCTGTCACCCTTTTGCTGTCACTCTCATTTCTTTTATGTTTTTTTTTATTAAGACTCCCAAATTTGCGTCGCGTATTATAATATGTACATTTATATAAACATGAATACAATTCAGGAAAGGATAGAGAGAGAGAGCGAGAGTGAAAAAAAAATCAATGATTTGTACGCACTATCATCGTGTGCGGATACCCCGCTCCCTTGCGGTTCTCGAAGCCGTACGAGAGAGAAAAAAGAAAGAAATAAAGCAAAGCTCTATCCATCCACGTAGGTAATTGTATTGTGTTATTTAAATTTCGAAAAGCGAAAAACGGTTACGACATGGGTCGGTCAGGCAGTTGTTGGCCCTGAGAAGGGCCGTTTTTTGTTTTCAAATCGCATTCACATCGCGCGTAGCAGCGCGGTGCGGTGGTGGCGGTGGCGTGCGGGCGTCGGGACGGCCGGGGCGAATGTATCTCGCGCTGCGTGCGGTGCGGTGAAGAGCGGTGAAGAGCGGTGAAGAGCGGCGAAGATCGGCGACTTAACCTCCGAAACCGTACAGGGTGCGGCCCTGGCGCTTCAGGGCGTAGACGACGTCCATGGCGGTGACGGTCTTCCTCTTGGCGTGCTCGGTGTAGGTGACCGCGTCCCTGATCACGTTCTCGAGGAACACCTTCAGGACGCCGCGCGTCTCCTCGTAGATGAGACCGGAGATGCGCTTGACGCCGCCTCGGCGGGCCAGACGGCGGATGGCCGGCTTCGTGATGCCCTGGATGTTATCGCGGAGGACTTTCCTGTGTCGCTTGGCGCCTCCTTTCCCCAGACCTTTTCCTCCCTTTCCGCGACCGGTCATCTTCTCTGCGTGTGGTCTTCTTTTCGGTTACAGTAGTCGCTGCTCGCACGGTGCTCTACCGTGCGTGTGTAGGATTCGTGTGGCGTTTTTCGCCGGCCGGGGCCGCTTTTATGCACCAGACGTGCGCCCGCGTCTCCCCTCGCCGCCGAGCGATCCGACAGCTACGACGACACGCGCGCCGTCTCACTCTCGCGCGCGAGCAGCGAGGGCGAGAGGCGAGAGGATCGGCGCGACTCGGTATCGCGTCACGCGAATATATGTCTCAGTTTGTTATATGCATAACATTATTCCAGGCTAGGTTTTGAGTGTTTTTCGTAATTTTTCTGCATGCACATTTCTCCGGGGAGGATGCGATTGTTTCTCCACTCTATCTCCCGTCTCGCTTCACCGTCGAGCCCGTCCCGTCCCGTCCCGTCCCGTCCCGTCCCGTCCCGTCCCGTCCCGTCCCCTCCGTCCCGCCCGACCGCCCGGCGGTTGGGAATATTCGAATCGGCCAATGGCGTCGGCCCATCCCCCCCCACGGGGGAGACGGTATTTTCGATAAATATGACGCGCCCGGGAAATTTTTCCGAATAGAGAGAAGAATCCTACTCAGCTACAGCCATGGCACGTACGAAGCAGACCGCTCGCAAGTCCACCGGGGGCAAGGCGCCCAGGAAGCAGCTGGCCACGAAGGCGGCCCGCAAGAGCGCCCCGGCCACCGGCGGCGTGAAGAAGCCCCATCGCTACAGGCCCGGCACGGTCGCGCTCAGGGAGATCCGCCGCTACCAGAAGAGCACCGAGCTGCTGATCCGCAAGCTCCCCTTCCAGCGCCTGGTGCGCGAGATCGCCCAGGACTTCAAGACCGACCTCCGCTTCCAGAGCTCGGCCGTCATGGCCCTGCAGGAGGCGAGCGAGGCCTACCTGGTCGGCCTCTTCGAGGACACGAACCTGTGCGCGATCCACGCCAAGCGCGTCACCATCATGCCCAAGGACATCCAGCTGGCCAGGCGCATCCGAGGCGAGCGCGCCTAAGCGAGCTCTATGCGACGAGACGCGGCACGATTTTCGGTCGGTCGGTCGATCGGTCTGATTGACTAACACGCAGTACAGTGGTATCGGGCGGCCGTCACCTCGACCCGTTCCGATCGGTCGATCGATTCGAATAAAAATGGTCCTTTTCAGGACCGCATACACCTTAATCATCCACAATCGAATTCGCCAGCAGTATGATTTTGATACTCGTAGCAGTATGATTTCGATACTTGAGTTAAAAAAAAAAAAAAAAAAAATAATAATAATAATAATAACTTCCAATAAATTAATATGTATTTTACTCGCGAATCAATAGTAATTTTAAACATTCAAATCACGCAAGAGTACCGGAACGTACGATTTATTAATTTCATTATCGTCTCAGCGCTGAGATCATGTCGCATTTCGTTTTAATTACCTAACGTCCAAGCGCGACACGGCTCATCATGACCCTACTCAGGCTTTGACTCTTATTAATTTCATATATTTCACGAGTGAAAATTCTAAACAAAAACACTCGCCGAGATCATCTCGTATTGACACGCGTCGTAAGTTGCGTGCGCCGGGCGCTTTACCCATCGCGCATTCATTTACTTGCGATTTTTATTCATTTCATTATCAGTGTTTCTAGCATATCATATCGGTACTACCATACTATACCACAATTCAGGTCCGCGCACACGGACGGAACGGTCCTAGCGCGCTTCGGATATATTTCTTAAATGTACATAAATAATGAGAATAGTTATAAAATCAGCGAACGGGTAACGATTGGCAATAAATACATGTGGCGGTCCTGAAAAGGACCTTTGTGTACACTACTCTGCGAGATGATGATGAAACGGGCGGAGGAGTCCGGGGAGTAGAGAGAGAAGAGTGGAGGATGAGCGGGCGCAGAATCATCATTCTTACGCCTTCTTCTCGGTCTTCTTGGGCAGGAGCACGGCCTGGATGTTGGGCAGGACGCCTCCCTGGGCGATGGTCACCCCGGAGAGCAGCTTGTTCAGCTCCTCGTCGTTGCGAATGGCCAACTGAAGATGACGGGGGATGATCCTCGTCTTCTTGTTATCCCTGGCGGCGTTGCCGGCCAACTCCAGCACCTCGGCGGCCAGGTACTCCATGACGGCGGCCAGGTACACGGGCGCACCGGCGCCGACCCTCTCGGCGTAGTTGCCCTTCCTGAGCAGCCTGTGGATACGGCCGACGGGGAACTGCAGACCGGCGCGGTTCGAGCGGGACTTTGCCTTTCCCTTCACTTTGCCTCCCTTTCCGCGACCCGACATGGCGAGTGGTCGGAGATCTGAACTGGTTCTCTGCGATATGCGAAGCGAGGATGTGCGAGCTGGAGTGCGCGCACGTTGCGACCGTCGAGAGGTGAGTCAAGTCAAGTCAATGGCGAAAACGGGCGCACACACCTTATTTACGCCCTCCGCGAAGCGCACGCAGCGCCGCCGGGACCGGTCCCGCGGGGGGACCCTCCCCTGCCGCCGGCCCGGACGGCCCGACCGGCGGCCCTGGCTGGGTGCGCCGACCGAAGTGACAAAAACGGTCGATTTTTCAGTTTGCGCCACGCACACCGCACAGTACAGACAGTCCACCGCGACTCCTCTGCTCCACTCTACGCCGCATCTATTCCGAGATAAGAAGAGACAATGCCGCCCAAGACGAGCGGAAAGGCAGCCAAGAAGTCGGGCAAGGCCCAGAAGAACATCTCCAAGGGGGACAAGAAGAAGTCGAAGCGCAGGAGGAAGGAGAGCTACGCCATCTACATCTACAAGGTGCTCAAGCAGGTGCATCCCGACACCGGAATCTCCAGTAAGGCGATGAGCATCATGAACAGCTTCGTGAACGACATCTTCGAGCGCATCGCCGCCGAGGCGTCCCGTCTCGCCCACTACAACAAGAGGTCGACGATCACCAGCAGGGAGATCCAGACCGCCGTCAGGCTGCTGCTGCCCGGGGAGCTGGCCAAGCACGCCGTCAGCGAGGGCACCAAGGCCGTCACCAAGTACACCAGCTCCAAGTAGGCGCCAGCGCCAGCGCCAGCGCGTTGAAACACGACGCGACACGCACACGGACGCGCGATATTCGTCTGCACCGAATATTGTAATCTATACACACCGACATCGTCATCATCGTCATCATCATAATAATCATCGACATCAACAGCGCCGTCGTCGTCTACGTTAAACCATCTAATACAGCGCAATTAACAAAGGTCCTTATCAGGACCACCACACGAATAATCCAAATACTTACTGCAAATATATTATACTATAGACAGATGTGTGTGTAAATAATAACTACGATAATAGAACGAGAAGCGCAACAGTGATAAGCGCCCCGTAACGGATCGCGCAACCGGCCGCGCCGCGGTGCGCGGCGATTGCCTATCGCACGATTAGCCGGGCGTCCGATCAAAATTGTCCTTTTTTTATATAAAAAATCATATACGTACGCATGTATATTATATATATACACATTTTTTTCTCCTTCTTTTTATTTGGCCGTTGTTTCGGTTGCAAAATTGCTGTCACCTTTCGCAGTTTTTTGTTTTTGGTTTTTTTTTTTTCCCCGAGCGGAACTGCTGTGATTTTTTTTTGAGTTCTCTCTGGTCGTAACAGCTGTCACCTTCTTCTTCTTCTTCAGTTTTAGGGCGAAACAGCTGTCACCCTTTTCAGGCGAAACAGCTGTCACCCTTTTGCTGTCACTTTCATTTCTTTTATGTTTTTTTTTTTTTGACTCCCAAATTTGCGTCGCGTATTATGATATGTACATTTATATAAACATGAATACAATTCAGGAAAGGATAGAGAGAGAGAGCGAGAGTGAAAAAAAATCAATGATTTCTACGTACTATCATCGTGTGCGGATACTCCGCTCCCTTGCGGTTCTCGAAGCCGTACGATTCTATCATACTATCGTACGTACGGTGCCATATCCTCGAGGGCCTCTTCGACATGTCACCTTACCTAGTCATTTTTTTTTTTTTTTTTTTTTCCCCCTTTCCTTCGCTTCTTCTTCATTCTTTATGCATACTAATATACACCTGACAACTATTCTCATTACAAATACCATTTCCGATCACCTACCGAACTCGCCCCGACATTCGACATACATACATACACATCTTCAACAGTAGATACACGTTTTTATTTTTCATATTTCATTTAATACATATTCCTATTATCACATATTGTTATTATTGTTCTTCTTCACGCGTATCATCGTCATCGTCGTCATCGTCGGTCGTACGCACCGCTACGGCGACACGAATCATCATCATCGTCGCATCTCACCCGATTATATATCATCATCATCCCGATTTCGATTTTTTTTTTTTTTTTTTTTTTTTTTATAAGTCGATGACGTTTCACTTTTTACAGAACGAGCCTACTACTGCGCGCGGAGCTCGCGTCATTTTGCACGTAGACCGGAATCATTCATACTTATTATCGGTCTGTTTTATTCGTTCTTTCTTTTCTATTCATCTACTTCTATCATTCTCCCAACTCCTCTTTTTCCTTTCTTTATTTATATTTTTTCTAACTTCTATTCTTCTTTCTTTCACTTACGCCTTCCGATGATTCTACTACTACTACTACTACTACTATCCATCCCATTCGTGATACGATTCCTCGCAAACGACGGATCGTTATTATATTAATGTATTTTTTTTTTTTTTTAATTCTATTCTTTTCTTCTATCTTTTCGCGTCTCACTCGTTCGACATGTAATCCTACGATAGCCGTTAGTAGATCGATCAATCGTTATAATTCACTAGATAATATTCGCTCCCGACCCGGAGGCAGGTCTCTCTCTCGGCCCGGACGCTCTCCGGCGGTCCGTCGGCGTTCGCGTGTGTTACGTCCGGCCGCTTCGGGGGGCCCTCGCTCCGCCACCGGAGGCCCTCCGCGGCCGGCGGACGTCTCGGACCCGGGGCCGGGTCCTGCCCGACGGGGGCGGCGCGCGCCCGGGCCGCCAGCTCGCCGGGGAGACGCATTCGCGGCCGGCTTTCGGCCGCCCAACGCTGCCGCCCTGCAGCTTTTGCGCCTCTAAACGTCCGCCGCGCCGCGGCCCGGCCCCCGGGCCGGCCGACCCGGCCGCCGGCCGACGGCGGGACCTCCCGGCCGCGGGACCCGCCGCGCTCCGCGTCCCCGGGCGGATCCGTTCGGCCGCCAGGGCGGTTTTCGTCCGGCCGCCTAAGCATAAATGACAACACTTTTCATCGGCAAAATCGACAAGCGCGCACCGACCGTCCGCGACACGGTATAAATTTTTACCGACAGGCGAGAACGAGCGCCGTCTGACGACAAATACGGGAACTAATCGTCCCCCCGCAACCGCTCTACGCTCGCTACAGAACGCAACGCAACAAGACTCGCAAGATGGCAGACACAGCAGCACCCGCGGCCGCCTCCCCCCTGCCGGCGACTCCGGCCAAGAAGGCGAAAGCGTCCGCCGCCGCCGCCTCCAAGAAGCCGAAGGCGAAGCCCTCGCACCCGAAGACGTCCGAGATGGTGAACAACGCCATCAAGGAGCTGAAGGAGCGCGGCGGCTCCTCCCTGCAGGCCATCAAGAAGTACATCTCGGCCAACTACAAGGTCGACGCGGACAAGCTGGCCCCGTTCATCAAGAAGTACCTCAAGGGGGCCGTCGAATCCGGCGCCCTGGTGCAGACGAAGGGCAAGGGAGCGTCCGGTTCGTTCAAGCTGGAGGCGAGCAAGGCGAAGGCGTCGGCCGGCGGGGCCAAGAAGAAGAGCAAGCCCGCCGCGTCCGCCGCTTCCAAGAAGCGCGCCGCCCCCGCCAAGGAGAAGAAGCCGGCCGCGGAGAAGTCATCCGCCGCCGCCGCCGCCGCCGCGAAGAAGAAGCCCGCCAAGAAGGCGGCCGCGGCTCCCGCCAAGGCGAAGAAGGCCGCCGCCTCCCCGGCAGCCAAGAAGGCGGCCGCGAAGAAGGCCGCCCCCGCCAAGGCGAAGAGCCCGACCAAGGCGAAGAAGACCGCCAAGCCGCCCACCAAGAAGCCCAAGGCGCCGAAGCCCAAGAAGGCCGCCGCCCCGAAGGCCAAGCCCGCGGCAAAGAAGGCCGCCCCGAAGAAGTAGGGGTGGAGTCGTCTTTGTCGTCGTCGCCGCAGCAGCCGCCGTTGCATATTGTCATATTGCACAGATCACGCAGAAGAGTCAAAAAGCCCTTGTCAGGGCTACCAAACGATTCACACACACACCTATTCGGAACACGCTCAGTCGTCTTTCGTGACTTTCGTGAATTTTCATTATTATTTATTTTCATCGAAATGGGATGATTTATTAAATATCTCTCGTATACCATATACGAACTACATGCACTCCCATGCCACACGAGCGTTCACACTCCGGCCTAGAATATTTCGCTCGACAGTCATTAGTCAGCGGACGTTGCGTCATAATATAAAATATAATATATATCGATACAAAGTACAACAGTTTTTGAAAGAAAAGGCAACGCCGCGCGCGCCACCTGCAAAACTATTCACACAAACGCATCCGGATCACGCGTAGTCGGATCGTTGTCACGTGAATATGGGATGACCTACTATTAATCTCTCTCTCCTTGTATACGCGTACACTCCCACGACACGTGATTGTTTCCGGCCTGGAATCTTTCACTCGAGAGTGATTAGCGACGTTACTTACGCCCACAATATACATACATTGTATAAGTAAGTAAACTAAGTTTGAGTTCTCTCTGGTCGTAACAGCTGTCACCGTTTCCAGGCGAAACAGCTGTCACCCTTTTGCTGTCACTCTCATTTCTTTTATGTTTTTTTTTATTAAGACTCCCAAATTTGCGTCGCGTATTATAATATGTACATTTATATAAACATGAATACAATTCAGGAAAGGATAGAGAGAGAGAGCGAGAGTGAAAAAAAAATCAATGATTTGTACGCACTATCATCGTGTGCGGATACCCCGCTCCCTTGCGGTTCTCGAAGCCGTACGAGAGAGAAAAAAGAAAGAAATAAAGCAAAGCTCTATCCATCCACGTAGGTAATTGTATTGTGTTATTTAAATTTCGAAAAGCGAAAAACGGTTACGACATGGGTCGGTCAGGCAGTTGTTGGCCCTGAGAAGGGCCGTTTTTTGTTTTCAAATCGCATTCACATCGCGCGTAGCAGCGCGGTGCGGTGGTGGCGGTGGCGTGCGGGCGTCGGGACGGCCGGGGCGAATGTATCTCGCGCTGCGTGCGGTGCGGTGAAGAGCGGTGAAGAGCGGTGAAGAGCGGCGAAGATCGGCGACTTAACCTCCGAAACCGTACAGGGTGCGGCCCTGGCGCTTCAGGGCGTAGACGACGTCCATGGCGGTGACGGTCTTCCTCTTGGCGTGCTCGGTGTAGGTGACCGCGTCCCTGATCACGTTCTCGAGGAACACCTTCAGGACGCCGCGCGTCTCCTCGTAGATGAGACCGGAGATGCGCTTGACGCCGCCTCGGCGGGCCAGACGGCGGATGGCCGGCTTCGTGATGCCCTGGATGTTATCGCGGAGGACTTTCCTGTGTCGCTTGGCGCCTCCTTTCCCCAGACCTTTTCCTCCCTTTCCGCGACCGGTCATCTTCTCTGCGTGTGGTCTTCTTTTCGGTTACAGTAGTCGCTGCTCGCACGGTGCTCTACCGTGCGTGTGTAGGATTCGTGTGGCGTTTTTCGCCGGCCGGGGCCGCTTTTATGCACCAGACGTGCGCCCGCGTCTCACCGTCGAGCCCGTCCCGTCCCGTCCCGTCCCGTCCCGTCCCGTCCCCTCCGTCCCGCCCGACCGCCCGGCGGTTGGGAATATTCGAATCGGCCAATGGCGTCGGCCCATCCCCCCCCACGGGGGAGACGGTATTTTCGATAAATATGACGCGCCCGGGAAATTTTTCCGAATAGAGAGAAGAATCCTACTCAGCTACAGCCATGGCACGTACGAAGCAGACCGCTCGCAAGTCCACCGGGGGCAAGGCGCCCAGGAAGCAGCTGGCCACGAAGGCGGCCCGCAAGAGCGCCCCGGCCACCGGCGGCGTGAAGAAGCCCCATCGCTACAGGCCCGGCACGGTCGCGCTCAGGGAGATCCGCCGCTACCAGAAGAGCACCGAGCTGCTGATCCGCAAGCTCCCCTTCCAGCGCCTGGTGCGCGAGATCGCCCAGGACTTCAAGACCGACCTCCGCTTCCAGAGCTCGGCCGTCATGGCCCTGCAGGAGGCGAGCGAGGCCTACCTGGTCGGCCTCTTCGAGGACACGAACCTGTGCGCGATCCACGCCAAGCGCGTCACCATCATGCCCAAGGACATCCAGCTGGCCAGGCGCATCCGAGGCGAGCGCGCCTAAGCGAGCTCTATGCGACGAGACGCGGCACGATTTTCGGTCGGTCGGTCGATCGGTCTGATTGACTAACACGCAGTACAGTGGTATCGGGCGGCCGTCACCTCGACCCGTTCCGATCGGTCGATCGATTCGAATAAAAATGGTCCTTTTCAGGACCGCATACACCTTAATCATCCACAATCGAATTCGCCAGCAGTATGATTTTGATACTCGTAGCAGTATGATTTCGATACTTGAGTTAAAAAAAAAAAAAAAAAAATAATAATAATAATAATAACTTCCAATAAATTAATATGTATTTTACTCGCGAATCAATAGTAATTTTAAACATTCAAATCACGCAAGAGTACCGGAACGTACGATTTATTAATTTCATTATCGTCTCAGCGCTGAGATCATGTCGCATTTCGTTTTAATTACCTAACGTCCAAGCGCGACACGGCTCATCATGACCCTACTCAGGCTTTGACTCTTATTAATTTCATATATTTCACGAGTGAAAATTCTAAACAAAAACACTCGCCGAGATCATCTCGTATTGACACGCGTCGTAAGTTGCGTGCGCCGGGCGCTTTACCCATCGCGCATTCATTTACTTGCGATTTTTATTCATTTCATTATCAGTGTTTCTAGCATATCATATCGGTACTACCATACTATACCACAATTCAGGTCCGCGCACACGGACGGAACGGTCCTAGCGCGCTTCGGATATATTTCTTAAATGTACATAAATAATGAGAATAGTTATAAAATCAGCGAACGGGTAACGATTGGCAATAAATACATGTGGCGGTCCTGAAAAGGACCTTTGTGTACACTACTCTGCGAGATGATGATGAAACGGGCGGAGGAGTCCGGGGAGTAGAGAGAGAAGAGTGGAGGATGAGCGGGCGCAGAATCATCATTCTTACGCCTTCTTCTCGGTCTTCTTGGGCAGGAGCACGGCCTGGATGTTGGGCAGGACGCCTCCCTGGGCGATGGTCACCCCGGAGAGCAGCTTGTTCAGCTCCTCGTCGTTGCGAATGGCCAACTGAAGATGACGGGGGATGATCCTCGTCTTCTTGTTATCCCTGGCGGCGTTGCCGGCCAACTCCAGCACCTCGGCGGCCAGGTACTCCATGACGGCGGCCAGGTACACGGGCGCACCGGCGCCGACCCTCTCGGCGTAGTTGCCCTTCCTGAGCAGCCTGTGGATACGGCCGACGGGGAACTGCAGACCGGCGCGGTTCGAGCGGGACTTTGCCTTTCCCTTCACTTTGCCTCCCTTTCCGCGACCCGACATGGCGAGTGGTCGGAGATCTGAACTGGTTCTCTGCGATATGCGAAGCGAGGATGTGCGAGCTGGAGTGCGCGCACGTTGCGACCGTCGAGAGGTGAGTCAAGTCAAGTCAATGGCGAAAACGGGCGCACACACCTTATTTACGCCCTCCGCGAAGCGCACGCAGCGCCGCCGGGACCGGTCCCGCGGGGGGACCCTCCCCTGCCGCCGGCCCGGACGGCCCGACCGGCGGCCCTGGCTGGGTGCGCCGACCGAAGTGACAAAAACGGTCGATTTTTCAGTTTGCGCCACGCACACCGCACAGTACAGACAGTCCACCGCGACTCCTCTGCTCCACTCTACGCCGCATCTATTCCGAGATAAGAAGAGACAATGCCGCCCAAGACGAGCGGAAAGGCAGCCAAGAAGTCGGGCAAGGCCCAGAAGAACATCTCCAAGGGGGACAAGAAGAAGTCGAAGCGCAGGAGGAAGGAGAGCTACGCCATCTACATCTACAAGGTGCTCAAGCAGGTGCATCCCGACACCGGAATCTCCAGTAAGGCGATGAGCATCATGAACAGCTTCGTGAACGACATCTTCGAGCGCATCGCCGCCGAGGCGTCCCGTCTCGCCCACTACAACAAGAGGTCGACGATCACCAGCAGGGAGATCCAGACCGCCGTCAGGCTGCTGCTGCCCGGGGAGCTGGCCAAGCACGCCGTCAGCGAGGGCACCAAGGCCGTCACCAAGTACACCAGCTCCAAGTAGGCGCCAGCGCCAGCGCCAGCGCGTTGAAACACGACGCGACACGCACACGGACGCGCGATATTCGTCTGCACCGAATATTGTAATCTATACACACCGACATCGTCATCATCGTCATCATCATAATAATCATCGACATCAACAGCGCCGTCGTCGTCTACGTTAAACCATCTAATACAGCGCAATTAACAAAGGTCCTTATCAGGACCACCACACGAATAATCCAAATACTTACTGCAAATATATTATACTATAGACAGATGTGTGTGTAAATAATAACTACGATAATAGAACGAGAAGCGCAACAGTGATAAGCGCCCCGTAACGGATCGCGCAACCGGCCGCGCCGCGGTGCGCGGCGATTGCCTATCGCACGATTAGCCGGGCGTCCGATCAAAATTGTCCTTTTTTTATATAAAAAATCATATACGTACGCATGTATATTATATATATACACATTTTTTTCTCCTTCTTTTTATTTGGCCGTTGTTTCGGTTGCAAAATTGCTGTCACCTTTCGCAGTTTTTTGTTTTTGGTTTTTTTTTTTTCCCCGAGCGGAACTGCTGTGATTTTTTTTTGAGTTCTCTCTGGTCGTAACAGCTGTCACCTTCTTCTTCTTCTTCAGTTTTAGGGCGAAACAGCTGTCACCCTTTTCAGGCGAAACAGCTGTCACCCTTTTGCTGTCACTTTCATTTCTTTTATGTTTTTTTTTTTTTGACTCCCAAATTTGCGTCGCGTATTATGATATGTACATTTATATAAACATGAATACAATTCAGGAAAGGATAGAGAGAGAGAGCGAGAGTGAAAAAAAATCAATGATTTCTACGTACTATCATCGTGTGCGGATACTCCGCTCCCTTGCGGTTCTCGAAGCCGTACGATTCTATCATACTATCGTACGTACGGTGCCATATCCTCGAGGGCCTCTTCGACATGTCACCTTACCTAGTCATTTTTTTTTTTTTTTTTTTTTCCCCCTTTCCTTCGCTTCTTCTTCATTCTTTATGCATACTAATATACACCTGACAACTATTCTCATTACAAATACCATTTCCGATCACCTACCGAACTCGCCCCGACATTCGACATACATACATACACATCTTCAACAGTAGATACACGTTTTTATTTTTCATATTTCATTTAATACATATTCCTATTATCACATATTGTTATTATTGTTCTTCTTCACGCGTATCATCGTCATCGTCGTCATCGTCGGTCGTACGCACCGCTACGGCGACACGAATCATCATCATCGTCGCATCTCACCCGATTATATATCATCATCATCCCGATTTCGATTTTTTTTTTTTTTTTTTTTTTTTTTATAAGTCGATGACGTTTCACTTTTTACAGAACGAGCCTACTACTGCGCGCGGAGCTCGCGTCATTTTGCACGTAGACCGGAATCATTCATACTTATTATCGGTCTGTTTTATTCGTTCTTTCTTTTCTATTCATCTACTTCTATCATTCTCCCAACTCCTCTTTTTCCTTTCTTTATTTATATTTTTTCTAACTTCTATTCTTCTTTCTTTCACTTACGCCTTCCGATGATTCTACTACTACTACTACTACTACTATCCATCCCATTCGTGATACGATTCCTCGCAAACGACGGATCGTTATTATATTAATGTATTTTTTTTTTTTTTTAATTCTATTCTTTTCTTCTATCTTTTCGCGTCTCACTCGTTCGACATGTAATCCTACGATAGCCGTTAGTAGATCGATCAATCGTTATAATTCACTAGATAATATTCGCTCCCGACCCGGAGGCAGGTCTCTCTCTCGGCCCGGACGCTCTCCGGCGGTCCGTCGGCGTTCGCGTGTGTTACGTCCGGCCGCTTCGGGGGGGCCCTCGCTCCGCCACCGGAGGCCCTCCGCGGCCGGCGGACGTCTCGGACCCGGGGCCGGGTCCTGCCCGACGGGGGCGGCGCGCGCCCGGGCCGCCAGCTCGCCGGGGAGACGCATTCGCGGCCGGCTTTCGGCCGCCCAACGCTGCCGCCCTGCAGCTTTTGCGCCTCTAAACGTCCGCCGCGCCGCGGCCCGGCCCCCGGGCCGGCCGACCCGGCCGCCGGCCGACGGCGGGACCTCCCGGCCGCGGGACCCGCCGCGCTCCGCGTCCCCGGGCGGATCCGTTCGGCCGCCAGGGCGGTTTTCGTCCGGCCGCCTAAGCATAAATGACAACACTTTTCATCGGCAAAATCGACAAGCGCGCACCGACCGTCCGCGACACGGTATAAATTTTTACCGACAGGCGAGAACGAGCGCCGTCTGACGACAAATACGGGAACTAATCGTCCCCCCGCAACCGCTCTACGCTCGCTACAGAACGCAACGCAACAAGACTCGCAAGATGGCAGACACAGCAGCACCCGCGGCCGCCTCCCCCCTGCCGGCGACTCCGGCCAAGAAGGCGAAAGCGTCCGCCGCCGCCGCCTCCAAGAAGCCGAAGGCGAAGCCCTCGCACCCGAAGACGTCCGAGATGGTGAACAACGCCATCAAGGAGCTGAAGGAGCGCGGCGGCTCCTCCCTGCAGGCCATCAAGAAGTACATCTCGGCCAACTACAAGGTCGACGCGGACAAGCTGGCCCCGTTCATCAAGAAGTACCTCAAGGGGGCCGTCGAATCCGGCGCCCTGGTGCAGACGAAGGGCAAGGGAGCGTCCGGTTCGTTCAAGCTGGAGGCGAGCAAGGCGAAGGCGTCGGCCGGCGGGGCCAAGAAGAAGAGCAAGCCCGCCGCGTCCGCCGCTTCCAAGAAGCGCGCCGCCCCCGCCAAGGAGAAGAAGCCGGCCGCGGAGAAGTCATCCGCCGCCGCCGCCGCCGCGAAGAAGAAGCCCGCCAAGAAGGCGGCCGCGGCTCCCGCCAAGGCGAAGAAGGCCGCCGCCTCCCCGGCAGCCAAGAAGGCGGCCGCGAAGAAGGCCGCCCCCGCCAAGGCGAAGAGCCCGACCAAGGCGAAGAAGACCGCCAAGCCGCCCACCAAGAAGCCCAAGGCGCCGAAGCCCAAGAAGGCCGCCGCCCCGAAGGCCAAGCCCGCGGCAAAGAAGGCCGCCCCGAAGAAGTAGGGGTGGAGTCGTCTTTGTCGTCGTCGCCGCAGCAGCCGCCGTTGCATATTGTCATATTGCACAGATCACGCAGAAGAGTCAAAAAGCCCTTGTCAGGGCTACCAAACGATTCACACACACACCTATTCGGAACACGCTCAGTCGTCTTTCGTGACTTTCGTGAATTTTCATTATTATTTATTTTCATCGAAATGGGATGATTTATTAAATATCTCTCGTATACCATATACGAACTACATGCACTCCCATGCCACACGAGCGTTCACACTCCGGCCTAGAATATTTCGCTCGACAGTCATTAGTCAGCGGACGTTGCGTCATAATATAAAATATAATATATATCGATACAAAGTACAACAGTTTTTGAAAGAAAAGGCAACGCCGCGCGCGCCACCTGCAAAACTATTCACACAAACGCATCCGGATCACGCGTAGTCGGATCGTTGTCACGTGAATATGGGATGACCTACTATTAATCTCTCTCTCCTTGTATACGCGTACACTCCCACGACACGTGATTGTTTCCGGCCTGGAATCTTTCACTCGAGAGTGATTAGCGACGTTACTTACGCCCACAATATACATACATTGTATAAGTAAGTAAACTAAGTTTGAGTTCTCTCTGGTCGTAACAGCTGTCACCGTTTCCAGGCGAAACAGCTGTCACCCTTTTGCTGTCACTCTCATTTCTTTTATGTTTTTTTTTATTAAGACTCCCAAATTTGCGTCGCGTATTATAATATGTACATTTATATAAACATGAATACAATTCAGGAAAGGATAGAGAGAGAGAGCGAGAGTGAAAAAAAAATCAATGATTTGTACGCACTATCATCGTGTGCGGATACCCCGCTCCCTTGCGGTTCTCGAAGCCGTACGAGAGAGAAAAAAGAAAGAAATAAAGCAAAGCTCTATCCATCCACGTAGGTAATTGTATTGTGTTATTTAAATTTCGAAAAGCGAAAAACGGTTACGACATGGGTCGGTCAGGCAGTTGTTGGCCCTGAGAAGGGCCGTTTTTTGTTTTCAAATCGCATTCACATCGCGCGTAGCAGCGCGGTGCGGTGGTGGCGGTGGCGTGCGGGCGTCGGGACGGCCGGGGCGAATGTATCTCGCGCTGCGTGCGGTGCGGTGAAGAGCGGTGAAGAGCGGTGAAGAGCGGCGAAGATCGGCGACTTAACCTCCGAAACCGTACAGGGTGCGGCCCTGGCGCTTCAGGGCGTAGACGACGTCCATGGCGGTGACGGTCTTCCTCTTGGCGTGCTCGGTGTAGGTGACCGCGTCCCTGATCACGTTCTCGAGGAACACCTTCAGGACGCCGCGCGTCTCCTCGTAGATGAGACCGGAGATGCGCTTGACGCCGCCTCGGCGGGCCAGACGGCGGATGGCCGGCTTCGTGATGCCCTGGATGTTATCGCGGAGGACTTTCCTGTGTCGCTTGGCGCCTCCTTTCCCCAGACCTTTTCCTCCCTTTCCGCGACCGGTCATCTTCTCTGCGTGTGGTCTTCTTTTCGGTTACAGTAGTCGCTGCTCGCACGGTGCTCTACCGTGCGTGTGTAGGATTCGTGTGGCGTTTTTCGCCGGCCGGGGCCGCTTTTATGCACCAGACGTGCGCCCGCGTCTCCCCTCGCCGCCGAGCGATCCGACAGCTACGACGACACGCGCGCCGTCTCACTCTCGCGCGCGAGCAGCGAGGGCGAGAGGCGAGAGGATCGGCGCGACTCGGTATCGCGTCACGCGAATATATGTCTCAGTTTGTTATATGCATAACATTATTCCAGGCTAGGTTTTGAGTGTTTTTCGTAATTTTTCTGCATGCACATTTCTCCGGGGAGGATGCGATTGTTTCTCCACTCTATCTCCCGTCTCGCTTCACCGTCGAGCCCGTCCCGTCCCGTCCCGTCCCGTCCCGTCCCGTCCCGTCCCGTCCCGTCCCCTCCGTCCCGCCCGACCGCCCGGCGGTTGGGAATATTCGAATCGGCCAATGGCGTCGGCCCATCCCCCCCCACGGGGGAGACGGTATTTTCGATAAATATGACGCGCCCGGGAAATTTTTCCGAATAGAGAGAAGAATCCTACTCAGCTACAGCCATGGCACGTACGAAGCAGACCGCTCGCAAGTCCACCGGGGGCAAGGCGCCCAGGAAGCAGCTGGCCACGAAGGCGGCCCGCAAGAGCGCCCCGGCCACCGGCGGCGTGAAGAAGCCCCATCGCTACAGGCCCGGCACGGTCGCGCTCAGGGAGATCCGCCGCTACCAGAAGAGCACCGAGCTGCTGATCCGCAAGCTCCCCTTCCAGCGCCTGGTGCGCGAGATCGCCCAGGACTTCAAGACCGACCTCCGCTTCCAGAGCTCGGCCGTCATGGCCCTGCAGGAGGCGAGCGAGGCCTACCTGGTCGGCCTCTTCGAGGACACGAACCTGTGCGCGATCCACGCCAAGCGCGTCACCATCATGCCCAAGGACATCCAGCTGGCCAGGCGCATCCGAGGCGAGCGCGCCTAAGCGAGCTCTATGCGACGAGACGCGGCACGATTTTCGGTCGGTCGGTCGATCGGTCTGATTGACTAACACGCAGTACAGTGGTATCGGGCGGCCGTCACCTCGACCCGTTCCGATCGGTCGATCGATTCGAATAAAAATGGTCCTTTTCAGGACCGCATACACCTTAATCATCCACAATCGAATTCGCCAGCAGTATGATTTTGATACTCGTAGCAGTATGATTTCGATACTTGAGTAAAAAAAAAAAAAAAATATATATAATAATAATAATAATAATAATAACTTCCAATAAATTAATATGTATTTTACTCGCGAATCAATAGTAATTTTAAACATTCAAATCACGCAAGAGTACCGGAACGTACGATTTATTAATTTCATTATCGTCTCAGCGCTGAGATCATGTCGCATTTCGTTTTAATTACCTAACGTCCAAGCGCGACACGGCTCATCATGACCCTACTCAGGCTTTGACTCTTATTAATTTCATATATTTCACGAGTGAAAATTCTAAACAAAAACACTCGCCGAGATCATCTCGTATTGACACGCGTCGTAAGTTGCGTGCGCCGGGCGCTTTACCCATCGCGCATTCATTTACTTGCGATTTTTATTCATTTCATTATCAGTGTTTCTAGCATATCATATCGGTACTACCATACTATACCACAATTCAGGTCCGCGCACACGGACGGAACGGTCCTAGCGCGCTTCGGATATATTTCTTAAATGTACATAAATAATGAGAATAGTTATAAAATCAGCGAACGGGTAACGATTGGCAATAAATACATGTGGCGGTCCTGAAAAGGACCTTTGTGTACACTACTCTGCGAGATGATGATGAAACGGGCGGAGGAGTCCGGGGAGTAGAGAGAGAAGAGTGGAGGATGAGCGGGCGCAGAATCATCATTCTTACGCCTTCTTCTCGGTCTTCTTGGGCAGGAGCACGGCCTGGATGTTGGGCAGGACGCCTCCCTGGGCGATGGTCACCCCGGAGAGCAGCTTGTTCAGCTCCTCGTCGTTGCGAATGGCCAACTGAAGATGACGGGGGATGATCCTCGTCTTCTTGTTATCCCTGGCGGCGTTGCCGGCCAACTCCAGCACCTCGGCGGCCAGGTACTCCATGACGGCGGCCAGGTACACGGGCGCACCGGCGCCGACCCTCTCGGCGTAGTTGCCCTTCCTGAGCAGCCTGTGGATACGGCCGACGGGGAACTGCAGACCGGCGCGGTTCGAGCGGGACTTTGCCTTTCCCTTCACTTTGCCTCCCTTTCCGCGACCCGACATGGCGAGTGGTCGGAGATCTGAACTGGTTCTCTGCGATATGCGAAGCGAGGATGTGCGAGCTGGAGTGCGCGCACGTTGCGACCGTCGAGAGGTGAGTCAAGTCAAGTCAATGGCGAAAACGGGCGCACACACCTTATTTACGCCCTCCGCGAAGCGCACGCAGCGCCGCCGGGACCGGTCCCGCGGGGGGACCCTCCCCTGCCGCCGGCCCGGACGGCCCGACCGGCGGCCCTGGCTGGGTGCGCCGACCGAAGTGACAAAAACGGTCGATTTTTCAGTTTGCGCCACGCACACCGCACAGTACAGACAGTCCACCGCGACTCCTCTGCTCCACTCTACGCCGCATCTATTCCGAGATAAGAAGAGACAATGCCGCCCAAGACGAGCGGAAAGGCAGCCAAGAAGTCGGGCAAGGCCCAGAAGAACATCTCCAAGGGGGACAAGAAGAAGTCGAAGCGCAGGAGGAAGGAGAGCTACGCCATCTACATCTACAAGGTGCTCAAGCAGGTGCATCCCGACACCGGAATCTCCAGTAAGGCGATGAGCATCATGAACAGCTTCGTGAACGACATCTTCGAGCGCATCGCCGCCGAGGCGTCCCGTCTCGCCCACTACAACAAGAGGTCGACGATCACCAGCAGGGAGATCCAGACCGCCGTCAGGCTGCTGCTGCCCGGGGAGCTGGCCAAGCACGCCGTCAGCGAGGGCACCAAGGCCGTCACCAAGTACACCAGCTCCAAGTAGGCGCCAGCGCCAGCGCCAGCGCGTTGAAACACGACGCGACACGCACACGGACGCGCGATATTCGTCTGCACCGAATATTGTAATCTATACACACCGACATCGTCATCATCATAATAATCATCGACATCAACAGCGCCGTCGTCGTCTACGTTAAACCATCTAATACAGCGCAATTAACAAAGGTCCTTATCAGGACCACCACACGAATAATCCAAATACTTACTGCAAATATATTATACTATAGACAGATGTGTGTGTAAATAATAACTACGATAATAGAACGAGAAGCGCAACAGTGATAAGCGCCCCGTAACGGATCGCGCAACCGGCCGCGCCGCGGTGCGCGGCGATTGCCTATCGCACGATTAGCCGGGCGTCCGATCAAAATTGTCCTTTTTTTATATAAAAAATCATATACGTACGCATGTATATTATATATATACACATTTTTTTCTCCTTCTTTTTATTTGGCCGTTGTTTCGGTTGCAAAATTGCTGTCACCTTTCGCAGTTTTTTGTTTTTGGTTTTTTTTTTTTCCCCGAGCGGAACTGCTGTGATTTTTTTTTTGAGTTCTCTCTGGTCGTAACAGCTGTCACCTTCTTCTTCTTCTTCAGTTTTAGGGCGAAACAGCTGTCACCCTTTTCAGGCGAAACAGCTGTCACCCTTTTGCTGTCACTTTCATTTCTTTTATGTTTTTTTTTTTTTGACTCCCAAATTTGCGTCGCGTATTATGATATGTACATTTATATAAACATGAATACAATTCAGGAAAGGATAGAGAGAGAGAGCGAGAGTGAAAAAAAATCAATGATTTCTACGTACTATCATCGTGTGCGGATACTCCGCTCCCTTGCGGTTCTCGAAGCCGTACGATTCTATCATACTATCGTACGTACGGTGCCATATCCTCGAGGGCCTCTTCGACATGTCACCTTACCTAGTCATTTTTTTTTTTTTTTTTTTTTCCCCCTTTCCTTCGCTTCTTCTTCATTCTTTATGCATACTAATATACACCTGACAACTATTCTCATTACAAATACCATTTCCGATCACCTACCGAACTCGCCCCGACATTCGACATACATACATACACATCTTCAACAGTAGATACACGTTTTTATTTTTCATATTTCATTTAATACATATTCCTATTATCACATATTGTTATTATTGTTCTTCTTCACGCGTATCATCGTCATCGTCGTCATCGTCGGTCGTACGCACCGCTACGGCGACACGAATCATCATCATCGTCGCATCTCACCCGATTATATATCATCATCATCCCGATTTCGATTTTTTTTTTTTTTTTTTTTTTTTTTATAAGTCGATGACGTTTCACTTTTTACAGAACGAGCCTACTACTGCGCGCGGAGCTCGCGTCATTTTGCACGTAGACCGGAATCATTCATACTTATTATCGGTCTGTTTTATTCGTTCTTTCTTTTCTATTCATCTACTTCTATCATTCTCCCAACTCCTCTTTTTCCTTTCTTTATTTATATTTTTTCTAACTTCTATTCTTCTTTCTTTCACTTACGCCTTCCGATGATTCTACTACTACTACTACTACTACTATCCATCCCATTCGTGATACGATTCCTCGCAAACGACGGATCGTTATTATATTAATGTATTTTTTTTTTTTTTTAATTCTATTCTTTTCTTCTATCTTTTCGCGTCTCACTCGTTCGACATGTAATCCTACGATAGCCGTTAGTAGATCGATCAATCGTTATAATTCACTAGATAATATTCGCTCCCGACCCGGAGGCAGGTCTCTCTCTCGGCCCGGACGCTCTCCGGCGGTCCGTCGGCGTTCGCGTGTGTTACGTCCGGCCGCTTCGGGGGGCCCTCGCTCCGCCACCGGAGGCCCTCCGCGGCCGGCGGACGTCTCGGACCCGGGGCCGGGTCCTGCCCGACGGGGGCGGCGCGCGCCCGGGCCGCCAGCTCGCCGGGGAGACGCATTCGCGGCCGGCTTTCGGCCGCCCAACGCTGCCGCCCTGCAGCTTTTGCGCCTCTAAACGTCCGCCGCGCCGCGGCCCGGCCCCCGGGCCGGCCGACCCGGCCGCCGGCCGACGGCGGGACCTCCCGGCCGCGGGACCCGCCGCGCTCCGCGTCCCCGGGCGGATCCGTTCGGCCGCCAGGGCGGTTTTCGTCCGGCCGCCTAAGCATAAATGACAACACTTTTCATCGGCAAAATCGACAAGCGCGCACCGACCGTCCGCGACACGGTATAAATTTTTACCGACAGGCGAGAACGAGCGCCGTCTGACGACAAATACGGGAACTAATCGTCCCCCCGCAACCGCTCTACGCTCGCTACAGAACGCAACGCAACAAGACTCGCAAGATGGCAGACACAGCAGCACCCGCGGCCGCCTCCCCCCTGCCGGCGACTCCGGCCAAGAAGGCGAAAGCGTCCGCCGCCGCCGCCTCCAAGAAGCCGAAGGCGAAGCCCTCGCACCCGAAGACGTCCGAGATGGTGAACAACGCCATTGTAACGGACCAGACGAAATAAGGTCCGAAAAAGGACCACATTTTAGGATATATTTAGTATATTTTGTATTGTGATAATAAAACGGAGCGACTCTGTCCGAGCAGCTGTCCCCATATTGAAACCCGCCAGACTGAGCGGGGAAAGGGGGCGTGGCTCCCACTACTTACGCTGGGGCCAACGGGAACCCAGCAGAAAAGTGGTGGGGGCCGCGCACGTAGGCAATAGGGGGACTAGCCCGGCAGATTAGCTCCGTATGGGTATAAATGTATGTATCCTTTGTAAAATAAATCATTCCATCCTGGACGACTGAACTTGGTGTTTTATTTCTCCGCTCGCTCTACCCTTCGCTACTCTACTGGATTCTCCCCCCTGGACTTGACTCATCGCTACGACCACGGACTACGAACCAGTACACACCTCGACCTACGCATCGGAATCGGATTTTGATAGAATATTTACTAGTAAATATTCTCACCTCTCGCCGCAGGACTTCAGAACTTCTGGGACTTACGCCCCCAGAAGCGAAGCGCTGCAGAAGTCACACCGCACCTATCAACAGTCTAAAGTGTGAGGTTTGGCGCCCCACATTTTTGGTCCTTCGAGCCGGATCGTGATCTTCTACAAGCTGGCCCACCCTGATCCTGCGCTACTACGATGCCGGCCTCCCTACGCTCTGGGAGGAACGCCGAGGAGCAGCCACTGAGACCCGCCTCGGAGCCCGAGGCCCCCGCTTCGGATGTGGATTCGGAAGCGGACAACACGCTGCATGGAGAGACGCGCTCTCACGAAAGCTCCAAAGGAACCGAAGACACCATTCGGAACCTGCGAGCTGAAATGCGGCGCGAAAGAGAAGAACATCGGAAGCAGATGAGCCAGCTGATGGCTCTCTTGACGGTGAAAGCGACGACACAGCCGGAGCCCGCGCAAAGTGGAGCGCAGGCTGGCCCGGGGACGTCGCGGCAACCGCATCCCGCGCAGTATGGAGCGCGGGCCCCCTCGGAGACGTCGCAGAATGGAATCACGGGTGCATCTCGGCAGGATGATGCACAACCGCGCGCCTTGAGCGTGCGCTCCGCCGCAGAGGATATGGATGCGGCGGCCAATGAAGACACTACACGCCGCACTACAAAGAGATGGGTCGAGCAACATGGCCGTGCAGAACCGCGCACGGGTACACACGATGACTCGACGGTGCGCCGTGAAAGGGACCGAACAAGAAAGGACGAGGACCCCCGCATCAGCGCTATGTTTGCGCGCCAGAGTGCGGGAAAGGCGCTGCCGGAGTTTGCCGGCAACCCAGTTGACTGGCCGTCATTCTACGACTACTTCTTGGATTCTACGGAATTATGTGGATTCTCAGACCCCGAGAATTTGCTTCGCCTACGGATCGCGCTGAAGGGGCGCGCCCGGGATGCAGTCGAAGCATTGATGGTGAAATCCAAGAACGTCGCAGAGATAATGGCCGCCCTCGAAAAGCAGTTCGGTCGGCCCGAAGTGTTGGTAAACGCAGTGTTTGAACAAGTGAGAAAGTTTCCGCGATTGACAAACGATTCATCTATGGACCAGATAGTGGACTATGCACTGACGGTCAGAAATGTGAAAGTGACGATCGCGAACGCGAAAAGTAGATACGTAGAAATGCCGGGCGCCCTCGGTGAGCTTGTGTCGAAGCTCGGGCCGGTGCTCCGCGCCATGTGGGTCCGCGATCGCGCAAGTGTAAAAGCGATACCAAAGATTGCCGACTTTGCAGACTGGATGATGGGATTCGCGGACAATGCCGCGGAGTGTGGCGCTTTGGAACCGGTGAAGGCGGTGAAATCTACGCGTGGAAAGGAAACGGTGTTCATAACGGAATCGCGTCCGTTCGCGGAAAAGAAGTGCGCTAAGTGCCGCCGCGGGGGACACAAGATAAACGCTTGCTCCGAGTTCGCTCAAATGGAGACAGCGGCTCGGAGGGAATTTGCGAGAGAGAAGGGGCTGTGCTACCGATGCCTGGACGGTAGACATCGCGTGCCCCAGTGTAGGAGTAACGTGAAGTGTGGTGTCGGCTCATGTACAGCCTCTCACCATAAACTCCTACACGAGGCTTCGCAAGAATCAAGCGCCGCCGGTGGTTTGAGTTACGCCGGCGGAAATCCTACGAACGACGCGTTCGTAGGGGTAATGGCAACAAAGGATTTAGTGCTATTAAAGGTGATGCCAGTGGAAATCAGTGGGCCTAAGGGTCGTGTAGTGATCGACGCCATATTAGATGAAGGCTCTACAATTACCTTAATAGACGATGACATAGCCAATCGGGTCGGCGCCCGCGGGCGCCGCGGTACGATCTCGATCCGCGGGATAAATGGAAGCAGGGAACCCGCGGACACTCGACGCGTGCAAGTGATGATCAAGGGAAATAGCGAAATCTCGTACGCTATCGGTGCAAATACCGTACGGAATTTAAATTTACCACACGCGCCGTGTATACGGACGGAAATCGAGCGGATTTCCAACGAGAACATCGTAAAAAACGTGAAACCGAAGATGATAATCGGTCAAGACAATGCGCATATAATCGTGTCGCGAGAAGTCACCATCGACGACGAAGAGATTATGCGATCCAGGACATTGCTGGGCTGGGTAGCCCATGGAAAGGTCGCCGGTCCACCGGAAGGCGAAAAATTGGCGCTCGCGGTTACAAGTGAAAGGCAAAATCCCCGCGAGCGAAGTGATACGGTGTCGAGTCGGGCCGCCAGCGAGAGCGGCCGAGATTGCGGTTCGGTGGTGCCGAACCCGACCGCCGAAGGACGCCACGATGGATGCTGCAAGAAGATCGAAGAATTGGTGAAATCGAACTTCGCAGTGGACTCCTTAGGAGTAACTGGCGCCGTGCGTGAAGATAGGCAAATGACGCGCGCGCGAGCAATTATGCAAGCCACATCGAGACCCCTACCAGATGGCCATTGGGAGACGGGACTGCTGTGGAAAGAAGAAGGCGTGTGGTTGCCCGATAACAGGCAACACGCTTTGAGCCGCCTAGAAGGCGTAGAACGGAAGCTAAGAGGAAATAAAGAGCTTGCCGCAGCCTATCATGAAAAGATGGAAGCATACCTTCAGAAAGGGTACGCTACGGAGGTTCCCGCAAGTGAAGCGGCTGTTAGAGTACCCAGGCAGTGGTACTTGCCGCACTTTGCGGTGGTAAACCCTAAAAAACCCACCAAGATTAGGGTGGTTTTCGACGCCGCGAGCCAATACAAAGGCACGTCCCTCAACGACAAATTAATGGCGGGACCGGATCTGTTGTCTTCGCTATTGGGCAACATTTTCCGGTTCCGAGAGGGAAAAATAGCGCTCGCGGCAGATATATGCGAAATGTTCCTCCAAATAAAAATAAGGGAAGAGGATCAACGCTCGCAACTCTATTTGTGGAGAAAGAGGCCCGAGGAGGCACCACGAACATTCAAGATGACGTCGATGACGTTTGGAGCCGCGTGCTCACCGAGCAGCGCGCAGTACGTGCGCAATGCAGTGGCTGACAGGAGCCAGAAGGAGTTCCCGGAAGCGGTAGCGGCGTGCAAGTCGAAATTCTACATGGACGACTACTTGGACGCGGTGGAAGATGCCGCTACCGCAGAGAAGATGGTCCGGGAAGTATCCGAGGTGCTCCGGAGGGGCGGCTTCCGCCTGATGAATTGGGCGAGTAACGGACACGGGGTTCTCCGTTCAGTGCCGAAGGAAGCGCGCGCCGCGTCAGCCACACCTATAAGCATCAAAGAAGCCCACACAACAACGGATATCAGTGGCGAATACACCGGGAGGGTGCTAGGTATAGCATGGAAGCCGACCGCGGACGTATTCGTGTACCAGTTTGAAGACCCGCTCAGCCAAAATGAAGAGGATTGGCCCACAAAAAGGGGATTGCTGAGCGCGGTGATGCGGATCTTCGATCCTGTCGGCTTCCTCGGATGCCTGATTATCCGCTCGAAGATACTCTTGCAGGATGTGTGGAGGGCACACACCAACTGGGATGAGCGGATACGGGAAGACCACAAAGCGAGGTGGCAAAATTGGGTCGCGCAAGTCAAAGGGGTGAATTGCGCGATACCCAGATGCTCGGTCGTCGACCGACGGAACAGTAGAAAATTGCATCTGTTCAGCGACGCATCCGAAACGGCGTGCTGCGCAGTGGCATACATGACCGAATGCACCAATGAGGGGCACAAGACTACCTTCATAAGTAGTAAGTGCAAAGTGACACCACTGAAGGTGGTGTCCATTCCACGGCTCGAACTACAGGGTGCGCTCATGGCGGCCAGATTGGCGGCCACCATCAGGCGCGAGACCCAGTGCGCCGTGCAAAAAACGTTTTACTGGACTGATTCCACGACAGTCCTATGTTGGATAAGGTCGGAGCCGCGAAGATTCTCCACTTTCGTGGCGAATAGACTCGGGGAGATCGACGAGCTAACGAATGCCACGGAGTGGAGATGGGTTCCGACCCAATTAAACCCGGCGGACATCGGCACGAGGGACGGTCCGCCCATCGACTTGTCGCCCGAAGGAACGTGGTTCCGGGGCCCGACGTTCCTAAACCAGGAAGAGGATTGCTGGCCTCGGGAAAGAGAACCGACCCACACACCTGACGACAAGATATTAGAGAAAAAGGCGGACGTCTTGATGATGTCCGTCGCGGGAAACGAGGCACTGCCGGTACCTCAGAGATTCTCGTCATGGAGCCGGCTGATACGAGCGACAGCATGGATGCTACGTTTCATAAGGAAGAGCCGCCGACAAGGAGACGTCCGCGAAGTAGGCGAACTGACGGCCGAGGAGCTGGAAAATGCTGAGCTCCGGTGGGTACGTCAGTCGCAAGCGGACGCGTTCGGCGGCGACAGGGACAGCCTGGCACGGGGGGAGCGGCTGCCGGCGCGCAGCCGCCTCTACAAATTGGTTCCCCACATGGACGAGCGGGACGTGATCAAAATGGGAACGCGTCTTCAATACATAGGGGCCACAGAAGGCCAGAGGGTGCCGGTAATTCTGGACGGCACCCACTACTACACAAAACTCCTTTTGGAGGACTATCACAAGAGGGCAGGACACCCTGGGATAGAGAGAGTCCTCAGCGACGTTCGGCAAAACTTCTACGTCATAAAGCTGAGGAGAGTCCTGAGAAGCATTGGTCATAAGTGCGTGACATGCAAATTGCGCCGAGGGCGGGCCAACATCCCGCAGATGGGACAGATACCGCCGGCGAGAGTCGCCAGCCACATGAGAGCATTCACACATTGCGGGCTCGACTATTTTGGTCCGATGTGGGTAACAATTGGGCGGCGCCGGGAGAAAAGGTACGGAGTGTTGTTCACGTGCATGACAACGAGAGCGGTGCACCTCGAGCTGGCATCGTCCCTGACGAGTGACGCGGCTATCCAGGCCATAAGGAGGATGACCGCCAGAAGGGGCCAGCCGAGGGTGATACACTCCGACAACGGTACGAACTTCCACGGCGCCGATAAAGAGATGCGGGAGGCAATAGCGGACCTCCACGCCAACTCCAGACTACATGCAGAACTGGCCAACATGCAGATACGGTGGGAATTCATTCCACCGTCCTCACCACATATGGGTGGTGCATGGGAGCGGTTAGTGCGCTCAGTGAAAGTGGCACTAACGGCCGTACTTCGGGAACAGGCCCCGAGGGAAGAAACATTGCAGACAGCGTTCGCGGAAGCGGAGTTCAGCGTGAATAGCCGTCCACTGAGTCATGTGTCAGTGGACCCAAAAGATGAGACCCCGCTGACGCCGAACCACTTTCTGATCGGATCTGCAGGCGAACGAGCACACCTAGCCTTCTACCCGAAGGACGCCGAGACGGTGTGTCTAAGGAAGCAGTGGAGGATAGCCCAGCAGCTAGCAGATAAATTTTGGAGACGCTGGCTGGGCGAGTTCCTCCCAACGATGGCGCAGAGGCGGAAGTGGCTCGAGCGGGCGGAACCACTACAGGTCGGCGACGTGGTCGTCATCGCCGACCCAGCCTCACCGCGCAACCACTGGCCCAAGGGAAGAATAACGGGAACGCGCCTTGCAGCGGATGGCCAGGTCCGGACGGCGCGAGTTACCACGGCAACCGGAGAGTACGTGCGCCCCGCTGTACGACTCATCCCACTGCTGCGGAGTGATCCCCCCGCTGATGGTCCTGCAGAAGAAAAAGATGCCCCGACGACTTCGCGACGCGGCATCGGGGGGAGTGTAACGGACCAGACGAAATAAGGTCCGAAAAAGGACCACATTTTAGGATATATTTAGTATATTTTGTATTGTGATAATAAAACGGAGCGACTCTGTCCGAGCAGCTGTCCCCATATTGAAACCCGCCAGACTGAGCGGGGAAAGGGGGCGTGGCTCCCACTACTTACGCTGGGGCCAACGGGAACCCAGCAGAAAAGTGGTGGGGGCCGCGCACGTAGGCAATAGGGGGACTAGCCCGGCAGATTAGCTCCGTATGGGTATAAATGTATGTATCCTTTGTAAAATAAATCATTCCATCCTGGACGACTGAACTTGGTGTTTTATTTCTCCGCTCGCTCTACCCTTCGCTACTCTACTGGATTCTCCCCCCTGGACTTGACTCATCGCTACGACCACGGACTACGAACCAGTACACACCTCGACCTACGCATCGGAATCGGATTTTGATAGAATATTTACTAGTAAATATTCTCACCTCTCGCCGCAGGACTTCAGAACTTCTGGGACTTACGCCCCCAGAAGCGAAGCGCTGCAGAAGTCACACCGCACCTATCAACAGTCTAAAGTGTGAGGTTTGGCGCCCCACAGCCATCAAGGAGCTGAAGGAGCGCGGCGGCTCCTCCCTGCAGGCCATCAAGAAGTACATCTCGGCCAACTACAAGGTCGACGCGGACAAGCTGGCCCCGTTCATCAAGAAGTACCTCAAGGGGGCCGTCGAATCCGGCGCCCTGGTGCAGACGAAGGGCAAGGGAGCGTCCGGTTCGTTCAAGCTGGAGGCGAGCAAGGCGAAGGCGTCGGCCGGCGGGGCCAAGAAGAAGAGCAAGCCCGCCGCGTCCGCCGCTTCCAAGAAGCGCGCCGCCCCCGCCAAGGAGAAGAAGCCGGCCGCGGAGAAGTCATCCGCCGCCGCCGCCGCCGCGAAGAAGAAGCCCGCCAAGAAGGCGGCCGCGGCTCCCGCCAAGGCGAAGAAGGCCGCCGCCTCCCCGGCAGCCAAGAAGGCGGCCGCGAAGAAGGCCGCCCCCGCCAAGGCGAAGAGCCCGACCAAGGCGAAGAAGACCGCCAAGCCGCCCACCAAGAAGCCCAAGGCGCCGAAGCCCAAGAAGGCCGCCGCCCCGAAGGCCAAGCCCGCGGCAAAGAAGGCCGCCCCGAAGAAGTAGGGGTGGAGTCGTCTTTGTCGTCGTCGCCGCAGCAGCCGCCGTTGCATATTGTCATATTGCACAGATCACGCAGAAGAGTCAAAAAGCCCTTGTCAGGGCTACCAAACGATTCACACACACACCTATTCGGAACACGCTCAGTCGTCTTTCGTGACTTTCGTGAATTTTCATTATTATTTATTTTCATCGAAATGGGATGATTTATTAAATATCTCTCGTATACCATATACGAACTACATGCACTCCCATGCCACACGAGCGTTCACACTCCGGCCTAGAATATTTCGCTCGACAGTCATTAGTCAGCGGACGTTGCGTCATAATATAAAATATAATATATATCGATACAAAGTACAACAGTTTTTGAAAGAAAAGGCAACGCCGCGCGCGCCACCTGCAAAACTATTCACACAAACGCATCCGGATCACGCGTAGTCGGATCGTTGTCACGTGAATATGGGATGACCTACTATTAATCTCTCTCTCCTTGTATACGCGTACACTCCCACGACACGTGATTGTTTCCGGCCTGGAATCTTTCACTCGAGAGTGATTAGCGACGTTACTTACGCCCACAATATACATACATTGTATAAGTAAGTAAACTAAGTTTGAGTTCTCTCTGGTCGTAACAGCTGTCACCGTTTCCAGGCGAAACAGCTGTCACCCTTTTGCTGTCACTCTCATTTCTTTTATGTTTTTTTTTATTAAGACTCCCAAATTTGCGTCGCGTATTATAATATGTACATTTATATAAACATGAATACAATTCAGGAAAGGATAGAGAGAGAGAGCGAGAGTGAAAAAAAAATCAATGATTTGTACGCACTATCATCGTGTGCGGATACCCCGCTCCCTTGCGGTTCTCGAAGCCGTACGAGAGAGAAAAAAGAAAGAAATAAAGCAAAGCTCTATCCATCCACGTAGGTAATTGTATTGTGTTATTTAAATTTCGAAAAGCGAAAAACGGTTACGACATGGGTCGGTCAGGCAGTTGTTGGCCCTGAGAAGGGCCGTTTTTTGTTTTCAAATCGCATTCACATCGCGCGTAGCAGCGCGGTGCGGTGGTGGCGGTGGCGTGCGGGCGTCGGGACGGCCGGGGCGAATGTATCTCGCGCTGCGTGCGGTGCGGTGAAGAGCGGTGAAGAGCGGTGAAGAGCGGCGAAGATCGGCGACTTAACCTCCGAAACCGTACAGGGTGCGGCCCTGGCGCTTCAGGGCGTAGACGACGTCCATGGCGGTGACGGTCTTCCTCTTGGCGTGCTCGGTGTAGGTGACCGCGTCCCTGATCACGTTCTCGAGGAACACCTTCAGGACGCCGCGCGTCTCCTCGTAGATGAGACCGGAGATGCGCTTGACGCCGCCTCGGCGGGCCAGACGGCGGATGGCCGGCTTCGTGATGCCCTGGATGTTATCGCGGAGGACTTTCCTGTGTCGCTTGGCGCCTCCTTTCCCCAGACCTTTTCCTCCCTTTCCGCGACCGGTCATCTTCTCTGCGTGTGGTCTTCTTTTCGGTTACAGTAGTCGCTGCTCGCACGGTGCTCTACCGTGCGTGTGTAGGATTCGTGTGGCGTTTTTCGCCGGCCGGGGCCGCTTTTATGCACCAGACGTGCGCCCGCGTCTCCCCTCGCCGCCGAGCGATCCGACAGCTACGACGACACGCGCGCCGTCTCACTCTCGCGCGCGAGCAGCGAGGGCGAGAGGCGAGAGGATCGGCGCGACTCGGTATCGCGTCACGCGAATATATGTCTCAGTTTGTTATATGCATAACATTATTCCAGGCTAGGTTTTGAGTGTTTTTCGTAATTTTTCTGCATGCACATTTCTCCGGGGAGGATGCGATTGTTTCTCCACTCTATCTCCCGTCTCGCTTCACCGTCGAGCCCGTCCCGTCCCGTCCCGTCCCGTCCCGTCCCGTCCCGTCCCGTCCCCTCCGTCCCGCCCGACCGCCCGGCGGTTGGGAATATTCGAATCGGCCAATGGCGTCGGCCCATCCCCCCCCACGGGGGAGACGGTATTTTCGATAAATATGACGCGCCCGGGAAATTTTTCCGAATAGAGAGAAGAATCCTACTCAGCTACAGCCATGGCACGTACGAAGCAGACCGCTCGCAAGTCCACCGGGGGCAAGGCGCCCAGGAAGCAGCTGGCCACGAAGGCGGCCCGCAAGAGCGCCCCGGCCACCGGCGGCGTGAAGAAGCCCCATCGCTACAGGCCCGGCACGGTCGCGCTCAGGGAGATCCGCCGCTACCAGAAGAGCACCGAGCTGCTGATCCGCAAGCTCCCCTTCCAGCGCCTGGTGCGCGAGATCGCCCAGGACTTCAAGACCGACCTCCGCTTCCAGAGCTCGGCCGTCATGGCCCTGCAGGAGGCGAGCGAGGCCTACCTGGTCGGCCTCTTCGAGGACACGAACCTGTGCGCGATCCACGCCAAGCGCGTCACCATCATGCCCAAGGACATCCAGCTGGCCAGGCGCATCCGAGGCGAGCGCGCCTAAGCGAGCTCTATGCGACGAGACGCGGCACGATTTTCGGTCGGTCGGTCGATCGGTCTGATTGACTAACACGCAGTACAGTGGTATCGGGCGGCCGTCACCTCGACCCGTTCCGATCGGTCGATCGATTCGAATAAAAATGGTCCTTTTCAGGACCGCATACACCTTAATCATCCACAATCGAATTCGCCAGCAGTATGATTTTGATACTCGTAGCAGTATGATTTCGATACTTGAGTAAAAAAAAAAAAAAAATATATATAATAATAATAATAATAATAATAACTTCCAATAAATTAATATGTATTTTACTCGCGAATCAATAGTAATTTTAAACATTCAAATCACGCAAGAGTACCGGAACGTACGATTTATTAATTTCATTATCGTCTCAGCGCTGAGATCATGTCGCATTTCGTTTTAATTACCTAACGTCCAAGCGCGACACGGCTCATCATGACCCTACTCAGGCTTTGACTCTTATTAATTTCATATATTTCACGAGTGAAAATTCTAAACAAAAACACTCGCCGAGATCATCTCGTATTGACACGCGTCGTAAGTTGCGTGCGCCGGGCGCTTTACCCATCGCGCATTCATTTACTTGCGATTTTTATTCATTTCATTATCAGTGTTTCTAGCATATCATATCGGTACTACCATACTATACCACAATTCAGGTCCGCGCACACGGACGGAACGGTCCTAGCGCGCTTCGGATATATTTCTTAAATGTACATAAATAATGAGAATAGTTATAAAATCAGCGAACGGGTAACGATTGGCAATAAATACATGTGGCGGTCCTGAAAAGGACCTTTGTGTACACTACTCTGCGAGATGATGATGAAACGGGCGGAGGAGTCCGGGGAGTAGAGAGAGAAGAGTGGAGGATGAGCGGGCGCAGAATCATCATTCTTACGCCTTCTTCTCGGTCTTCTTGGGCAGGAGCACGGCCTGGATGTTGGGCAGGACGCCTCCCTGGGCGATGGTCACCCCGGAGAGCAGCTTGTTCAGCTCCTCGTCGTTGCGAATGGCCAACTGAAGATGACGGGGGATGATCCTCGTCTTCTTGTTATCCCTGGCGGCGTTGCCGGCCAACTCCAGCACCTCGGCGGCCAGGTACTCCATGACGGCGGCCAGGTACACGGGCGCACCGGCGCCGACCCTCTCGGCGTAGTTGCCCTTCCTGAGCAGCCTGTGGATACGGCCGACGGGGAACTGCAGACCGGCGCGGTTCGAGCGGGACTTTGCCTTTCCCTTCACTTTGCCTCCCTTTCCGCGACCCGACATGGCGAGTGGTCGGAGATCTGAACTGGTTCTCTGCGATATGCGAAGCGAGGATGTGCGAGCTGGAGTGCGCGCACGTTGCGACCGTCGAGAGGTGAGTCAAGTCAAGTCAATGGCGAAAACGGGCGCACACACCTTATTTACGCCCTCCGCGAAGCGCACGCAGCGCCGCCGGGACCGGTCCCGCGGGGGGACCCTCCCCTGCCGCCGGCCCGGACGGCCCGACCGGCGGCCCTGGCTGGGTGCGCCGACCGAAGTGACAAAAACGGTCGATTTTTCAGTTTGCGCCACGCACACCGCACAGTACAGACAGTCCACCGCGACTCCTCTGCTCCACTCTACGCCGCATCTATTCCGAGATAAGAAGAGACAATGCCGCCCAAGACGAGCGGAAAGGCAGCCAAGAAGTCGGGCAAGGCCCAGAAGAACATCTCCAAGGGGGACAAGAAGAAGTCGAAGCGCAGGAGGAAGGAGAGCTACGCCATCTACATCTACAAGGTGCTCAAGCAGGTGCATCCCGACACCGGAATCTCCAGTAAGGCGATGAGCATCATGAACAGCTTCGTGAACGACATCTTCGAGCGCATCGCCGCCGAGGCGTCCCGTCTCGCCCACTACAACAAGAGGTCGACGATCACCAGCAGGGAGATCCAGACCGCCGTCAGGCTGCTGCTGCCCGGGGAGCTGGCCAAGCACGCCGTCAGCGAGGGCACCAAGGCCGTCACCAAGTACACCAGCTCCAAGTAGGCGCCAGCGCCAGCGCCAGCGCGTTGAAACACGACGCGACACGCACACGGACGCGCGATATTCGTCTGCACCGAATATTGTAATCTATACACACCGACATCGTCATCATCATAATAATCATCGACATCAACAGCGCCGTCGTCGTCTACGTTAAACCATCTAATACAGCGCAATTAACAAAGGTCCTTATCAGGACCACCACACGAATAATCCAAATACTTACTGCAAATATATTATACTATAGACAGATGTGTGTGTAAATAATAACTACGATAATAGAACGAGAAGCGCAACAGTGATAAGCGCCCCGTAACGGATCGCGCAACCGGCCGCGCCGCGGTGCGCGGCGATTGCCTATCGCACGATTAGCCGGGCGTCCGATCAAAATTGTCCTTTTTTTATATAAAAAATCATATACGTACGCATGTATATTATATATATACACATTTTTTTCTCCTTCTTTTTATTTGGCCGTTGTTTCGGTTGCAAAATTGCTGTCACCTTTCGCAGTTTTTTGTTTTTGGTTTTTTTTTTTTCCCCGAGCGGAACTGCTGTGATTTTTTTTTGAGTTCTCTCTGGTCGTAACAGCTGTCACCTTCTTCTTCTTCTTCAGTTTTAGGGCGAAACAGCTGTCACCCTTTTCAGGCGAAACAGCTGTCACCCTTTTGCTGTCACTTTCATTTCTTTTATGTTTTTTTTTTTTTGACTCCCAAATTTGCGTCGCGTATTATGATATGTACATTTATATAAACATGAATACAATTCAGGAAAGGATAGAGAGAGAGAGCGAGAGTGAAAAAAAATCAATGATTTCTACGTACTATCATCGTGTGCGGATACTCCGCTCCCTTGCGGTTCTCGAAGCCGTACGATTCTATCATACTATCGTACGTACGGTGCCATATCCTCGAGGGCCTCTTCGACATGTCACCTTACCTAGTCATTTTTTTTTTTTTTTTTTTTTCCCCCTTTCCTTCGCTTCTTCTTCATTCTTTATGCATACTAATATACACCTGACAACTATTCTCATTACAAATACCATTTCCGATCACCTACCGAACTCGCCCCGACATTCGACATACATACATACACATCTTCAACAGTAGATACACGTTTTTATTTTTCATATTTCATTTAATACATATTCCTATTATCACATATTGTTATTATTGTTCTTCTTCACGCGTATCATCGTCATCGTCGTCATCGTCGGTCGTACGCACCGCTACGGCGACACGAATCATCATCATCGTCGCATCTCACCCGATTATATATCATCATCATCCCGATTTCGATTTTTTTTTTTTTTTTTTTTTTTTTTATAAGTCGATGACGTTTCACTTTTTACAGAACGAGCCTACTACTGCGCGCGGAGCTCGCGTCATTTTGCACGTAGACCGGAATCATTCATACTTATTATCGGTCTGTTTTATTCGTTCTTTCTTTTCTATTCATCTACTTCTATCATTCTCCCAACTCCTCTTTTTCCTTTCTTTATTTATATTTTTTCTAACTTCTATTCTTCTTTCTTTCACTTACGCCTTCCGATGATTCTACTACTACTACTACTACTACTATCCATCCCATTCGTGATACGATTCCTCGCAAACGACGGATCGTTATTATATTAATGTATTTTTTTTTTTTTTTAATTCTATTCTTTTCTTCTATCTTTTCGCGTCTCACTCGTTCGACATGTAATCCTACGATAGCCGTTAGTAGATCGATCAATCGTTATAATTCACTAGATAATATTCGCTCCCGACCCGGAGGCAGGTCTCTCTCTCGGCCCGGACGCTCTCCGGCGGTCCGTCGGCGTTCGCGTGTGTTACGTCCGGCCGCTTCGGGGGGCCCTCGCTCCGCCACCGGAGGCCCTCCGCGGCCGGCGGACGTCTCGGACCCGGGGCCGGGTCCTGCCCGACGGGGGCGGCGCGCGCCCGGGCCGCCAGCTCGCCGGGGAGACGCATTCGCGGCCGGCTTTCGGCCGCCCAACGCTGCCGCCCTGCAGCTTTTGCGCCTCTAAACGTCCGCCGCGCCGCGGCCCGGCCCCCGGGCCGGCCGACCCGGCCGCCGGCCGACGGCGGGACCTCCCGGCCGCGGGACCCGCCGCGCTCCGCGTCCCCGGGCGGATCCGTTCGGCCGCCAGGGCGGTTTTCGTCCGGCCGCCTAAGCATAAATGACAACACTTTTCATCGGCAAAATCGACAAGCGCGCACCGACCGTCCGCGACACGGTATAAATTTTTACCGACAGGCGAGAACGAGCGCCGTCTGACGACAAATACGGGAACTAATCGTCCCCCCGCAACCGCTCTACGCTCGCTACAGAACGCAACGCAACAAGACTCGCAAGATGGCAGACACAGCAGCACCCGCGGCCGCCTCCCCCCTGCCGGCGACTCCGGCCAAGAAGGCGAAAGCGTCCGCCGCCGCCGCCTCCAAGAAGCCGAAGGCGAAGCCCTCGCACCCGAAGACGTCCGAGATGGTGAACAACGCCATCAAGGAGCTGAAGGAGCGCGGCGGCTCCTCCCTGCAGGCCATCAAGAAGTACATCTCGGCCAACTACAAGGTCGACGCGGACAAGCTGGCCCCGTTCATCAAGAAGTACCTCAAGGGGGCCGTCGAATCCGGCGCCCTGGTGCAGACGAAGGGCAAGGGAGCGTCCGGTTCGTTCAAGCTGGAGGCGAGCAAGGCGAAGGCGTCGGCCGGCGGGGCCAAGAAGAAGAGCAAGCCCGCCGCGTCCGCCGCTTCCAAGAAGCGCGCCGCCCCCGCCAAGGAGAAGAAGCCGGCCGCGGAGAAGTCATCCGCCGCCGCCGCCGCCGCGAAGAAGAAGCCCGCCAAGAAGGCGGCCGCGGCTCCCGCCAAGGCGAAGAAGGCCGCCGCCTCCCCGGCAGCCAAGAAGGCGGCCGCGAAGAAGGCCGCCCCCGCCAAGGCGAAGAGCCCGACCAAGGCGAAGAAGACCGCCAAGCCGCCCACCAAGAAGCCCAAGGCGCCGAAGCCCAAGAAGGCCGCCGCCCCGAAGGCCAAGCCCGCGGCAAAGAAGGCCGCCCCGAAGAAGTAGGGGTGGAGTCGTCTTTGTCGTCGTCGCCGCAGCAGCCGCCGTTGCATATTGTCATATTGCACAGATCACGCAGAAGAGTCAAAAAGCCCTTGTCAGGGCTACCAAACGATTCACACACACACCTATTCGGAACACGCTCAGTCGTCTTTCGTGACTTTCGTGAATTTTCATTATTATTTATTTTCATCGAAATGGGATGATTTATTAAATATCTCTCGTATACCATATACGAACTACATGCACTCCCATGCCACACGAGCGTTCACACTCCGGCCTAGAATATTTCGCTCGACAGTCATTAGTCAGCGGACGTTGCGTCATAATATAAAATATAATATATATCGATACAAAGTACAACAGTTTTTGAAAGAAAAGGCAACGCCGCGCGCGCCACCTGCAAAACTATTCACACAAACGCATCCGGATCACGCGTAGTCGGATCGTTGTCACGTGAATATGGGATGACCTACTATTAATCTCTCTCTCCTTGTATACGCGTACACTCCCACGACACGTGATTGTTTCCGGCCTGGAATCTTTCACTCGAGAGTGATTAGCGACGTTACTTACGCCCACAATATACATACATTGTATAAGTAAGTAAACTAAGTTTGAGTTCTCTCTGGTCGTAACAGCTGTCACCGTTTCCAGGCGAAACAGCTGTCACCCTTTTGCTGTCACTCTCATTTCTTTTATGTTTTTTTTTATTAAGACTCCCAAATTTGCGTCGCGTATTATAATATGTACATTTATATAAACATGAATACAATTCAGGAAAGGATAGAGAGAGAGAGCGAGAGTGAAAAAAAAATCAATGATTTGTACGCACTATCATCGTGTGCGGATACCCCGCTCCCTTGCGGTTCTCGAAGCCGTACGAGAGAGAAAAAAGAAAGAAATAAAGCAAAGCTCTATCCATCCACGTAGGTAATTGTATTGTGTTATTTAAATTTCGAAAAGCGAAAAACGGTTACGACATGGGTCGGTCAGGCAGTTGTTGGCCCTGAGAAGGGCCGTTTTTTGTTTTCAAATCGCATTCACATCGCGCGTAGCAGCGCGGTGCGGTGGTGGCGGTGGCGTGCGGGCGTCGGGACGGCCGGGGCGAATGTATCTCGCGCTGCGTGCGGTGCGGTGAAGAGCGGTGAAGAGCGGTGAAGAGCGGCGAAGATCGGCGACTTAACCTCCGAAACCGTACAGGGTGCGGCCCTGGCGCTTCAGGGCGTAGACGACGTCCATGGCGGTGACGGTCTTCCTCTTGGCGTGCTCGGTGTAGGTGACCGCGTCCCTGATCACGTTCTCGAGGAACACCTTCAGGACGCCGCGCGTCTCCTCGTAGATGAGACCGGAGATGCGCTTGACGCCGCCTCGGCGGGCCAGACGGCGGATGGCCGGCTTCGTGATGCCCTGGATGTTATCGCGGAGGACTTTCCTGTGTCGCTTGGCGCCTCCTTTCCCCAGACCTTTTCCTCCCTTTCCGCGACCGGTCATCTTCTCTGCGTGTGGTCTTCTTTTCGGTTACAGTAGTCGCTGCTCGCACGGTGCTCTACCGTGCGTGTGTAGGATTCGTGTGGCGTTTTTCGCCGGCCGGGGCCGCTTTTATGCACCAGACGTGCGCCCGCGTCTCCCCTCGCCGCCGAGCGATCCGACAGCTACGACGACACGCGCGCCGTCTCACTCTCGCGCGCGAGCAGCGAGGGCGAGAGGCGAGAGGATCGGCGCGACTCGGTATCGCGTCACGCGAATATATGTCTCAGTTTGTTATATGCATAACATTATTCCAGGCTAGGTTTTGAGTGTTTTTCGTAATTTTTCTGCATGCACATTTCTCCGGGGAGGATGCGATTGTTTCTCCACTCTATCTCCCGTCTCGCTTCACCGTCGAGCCCGTCCCGTCCCGTCCCGTCCCGTCCCGTCCCGTCCCGTCCCGTCCCGTCCCCTCCGTCCCGCCCGACCGCCCGGCGGTTGGGAATATTCGAATCGGCCAATGGCGTCGGCCCATCCCCCCCCACGGGGGAGACGGTATTTTCGATAAATATGACGCGCCCGGGAAATTTTTCCGAATAGAGAGAAGAATCCTACTCAGCTACAGCCATGGCACGTACGAAGCAGACCGCTCGCAAGTCCACCGGGGGCAAGGCGCCCAGGAAGCAGCTGGCCACGAAGGCGGCCCGCAAGAGCGCCCCGGCCACCGGCGGCGTGAAGAAGCCCCATCGCTACAGGCCCGGCACGGTCGCGCTCAGGGAGATCCGCCGCTACCAGAAGAGCACCGAGCTGCTGATCCGCAAGCTCCCCTTCCAGCGCCTGGTGCGCGAGATCGCCCAGGACTTCAAGACCGACCTCCGCTTCCAGAGCTCGGCCGTCATGGCCCTGCAGGAGGCGAGCGAGGCCTACCTGGTCGGCCTCTTCGAGGACACGAACCTGTGCGCGATCCACGCCAAGCGCGTCACCATCATGCCCAAGGACATCCAGCTGGCCAGGCGCATCCGAGGCGAGCGCGCCTAAGCGAGCTCTATGCGACGAGACGCGGCACGATTTTCGGTCGGTCGGTCGATCGGTCTGATTGACTAACACGCAGTACAGTGGTATCGGGCGGCCGTCACCTCGACCCGTTCCGATCGGTCGATCGATTCGAATAAAAATGGTCCTTTTCAGGACCGCATACACCTTAATCATCCACAATCGAATTCGCCAGCAGTATGATTTTGATACTCGTAGCAGTATGATTTCGATACTTGAGTAAAAAAAAAAAAAAAATATATATAATAATAATAATAATAATAATAACTTCCAATAAATTAATATGTATTTTACTCGCGAATCAATAGTAATTTTAAACATTCAAATCACGCAAGAGTACCGGAACGTACGATTTATTAATTTCATTATCGTCTCAGCGCTGAGATCATGTCGCATTTCGTTTTAATTACCTAACGTCCAAGCGCGACACGGCTCATCATGACCCTACTCAGGCTTTGACTCTTATTAATTTCATATATTTCACGAGTGAAAATTCTAAACAAAAACACTCGCCGAGATCATCTCGTATTGACACGCGTCGTAAGTTGCGTGCGCCGGGCGCTTTACCCATCGCGCATTCATTTACTTGCGATTTTTATTCATTTCATTATCAGTGTTTCTAGCATATCATATCGGTACTACCATACTATACCACAATTCAGGTCCGCGCACACGGACGGAACGGTCCTAGCGCGCTTCGGATATATTTCTTAAATGTACATAAATAATGAGAATAGTTATAAAATCAGCGAACGGGTAACGATTGGCAATAAATACATGTGGCGGTCCTGAAAAGGACCTTTGTGTACACTACTCTGCGAGATGATGATGAAACGGGCGGAGGAGTCCGGGGAGTAGAGAGAGAAGAGTGGAGGATGAGCGGGCGCAGAATCATCATTCTTACGCCTTCTTCTCGGTCTTCTTGGGCAGGAGCACGGCCTGGATGTTGGGCAGGACGCCTCCCTGGGCGATGGTCACCCCGGAGAGCAGCTTGTTCAGCTCCTCGTCGTTGCGAATGGCCAACTGAAGATGACGGGGGATGATCCTCGTCTTCTTGTTATCCCTGGCGGCGTTGCCGGCCAACTCCAGCACCTCGGCGGCCAGGTACTCCATGACGGCGGCCAGGTACACGGGCGCACCGGCGCCGACCCTCTCGGCGTAGTTGCCCTTCCTGAGCAGCCTGTGGATACGGCCGACGGGGAACTGCAGACCGGCGCGGTTCGAGCGGGACTTTGCCTTTCCCTTCACTTTGCCTCCCTTTCCGCGACCCGACATGGCGAGTGGTCGGAGATCTGAACTGGTTCTCTGCGATATGCGAAGCGAGGATGTGCGAGCTGGAGTGCGCGCACGTTGCGACCGTCGAGAGGTGAGTCAAGTCAAGTCAATGGCGAAAACGGGCGCACACACCTTATTTACGCCCTCCGCGAAGCGCACGCAGCGCCGCCGGGACCGGTCCCGCGGGGGGACCCTCCCCTGCCGCCGGCCCGGACGGCCCGACCGGCGGCCCTGGCTGGGTGCGCCGACCGAAGTGACAAAAACGGTCGATTTTTCAGTTTGCGCCACGCACACCGCACAGTACAGACAGTCCACCGCGACTCCTCTGCTCCACTCTACGCCGCATCTATTCCGAGATAAGAAGAGACAATGCCGCCCAAGACGAGCGGAAAGGCAGCCAAGAAGTCGGGCAAGGCCCAGAAGAACATCTCCAAGGGGGACAAGAAGAAGTCGAAGCGCAGGAGGAAGGAGAGCTACGCCATCTACATCTACAAGGTGCTCAAGCAGGTGCATCCCGACACCGGAATCTCCAGTAAGGCGATGAGCATCATGAACAGCTTCGTGAACGACATCTTCGAGCGCATCGCCGCCGAGGCGTCCCGTCTCGCCCACTACAACAAGAGGTCGACGATCACCAGCAGGGAGATCCAGACCGCCGTCAGGCTGCTGCTGCCCGGGGAGCTGGCCAAGCACGCCGTCAGCGAGGGCACCAAGGCCGTCACCAAGTACACCAGCTCCAAGTAGGCGCCAGCGCCAGCGCCAGCGCGTTGAAACACGACGCGACACGCACACGGACGCGCGATATTCGTCTGCACCGAATATTGTAATCTATACACACCGACATCGTCATCATCATAATAATCATCGACATCAACAGCGCCGTCGTCGTCTACGTTAAACCATCTAATACAGCGCAATTAACAAAGGTCCTTATCAGGACCACCACACGAATAATCCAAATACTTACTGCAAATATATTATACTATAGACAGATGTGTGTGTAAATAATAACTACGATAATAGAACGAGAAGCGCAACAGTGATAAGCGCCCCGTAACGGATCGCGCAACCGGCCGCGCCGCGGTGCGCGGCGATTGCCTATCGCACGATTAGCCGGGCGTCCGATCAAAATTGTCCTTTTTTTATATAAAAAATCATATACGTACGCATGTATATTATATATATACACATTTTTTTCTCCTTCTTTTTATTTGGCCGTTGTTTCGGTTGCAAAATTGCTGTCACCTTTCGCAGTTTTTTGTTTTTGGTTTTTTTTTTTTCCCCGAGCGGAACTGCTGTGATTTTTTTTTGAGTTCTCTCTGGTCGTAACAGCTGTCACCTTCTTCTTCTTCTTCAGTTTTAGGGCGAAACAGCTGTCACCCTTTTCAGGCGAAACAGCTGTCACCCTTTTGCTGTCACTTTCATTTCTTTTATGTTTTTTTTTTTTTGACTCCCAAATTTGCGTCGCGTATTATGATATGTACATTTATATAAACATGAATACAATTCAGGAAAGGATAGAGAGAGAGAGCGAGAGTGAAAAAAAATCAATGATTTCTACGTACTATCATCGTGTGCGGATACTCCGCTCCCTTGCGGTTCTCGAAGCCGTACGATTCTATCATACTATCGTACGTACGGTGCCATATCCTCGAGGGCCTCTTCGACATGTCACCTTACCTAGTCATTTTTTTTTTTTTTTTTTTTTCCCCCTTTCCTTCGCTTCTTCTTCATTCTTTATGCATACTAATATACACCTGACAACTATTCTCATTACAAATACCATTTCCGATCACCTACCGAACTCGCCCCGACATTCGACATACATACATACACATCTTCAACAGTAGATACACGTTTTTATTTTTCATATTTCATTTAATACATATTCCTATTATCACATATTGTTATTATTGTTCTTCTTCACGCGTATCATCGTCATCGTCGTCATCGTCGGTCGTACGCACCGCTACGGCGACACGAATCATCATCATCGTCGCATCTCACCCGATTATATATCATCATCATCCCGATTTCGATTTTTTTTTTTTTTTTTTTTTTTTTTATAAGTCGATGACGTTTCACTTTTTACAGAACGAGCCTACTACTGCGCGCGGAGCTCGCGTCATTTTGCACGTAGACCGGAATCATTCATACTTATTATCGGTCTGTTTTATTCGTTCTTTCTTTTCTATTCATCTACTTCTATCATTCTCCCAACTCCTCTTTTTCCTTTCTTTATTTATATTTTTTCTAACTTCTATTCTTCTTTCTTTCACTTACGCCTTCCGATGATTCTACTACTACTACTACTACTACTATCCATCCCATTCGTGATACGATTCCTCGCAAACGACGGATCGTTATTATATTAATGTATTTTTTTTTTTTTTTAATTCTATTCTTTTCTTCTATCTTTTCGCGTCTCACTCGTTCGACATGTAATCCTACGATAGCCGTTAGTAGATCGATCAATCGTTATAATTCACTAGATAATATTCGCTCCCGACCCGGAGGCAGGTCTCTCTCTCGGCCCGGACGCTCTCCGGCGGTCCGTCGGCGTTCGCGTGTGTTACGTCCGGCCGCTTCGGGGGGCCCTCGCTCCGCCACCGGAGGCCCTCCGCGGCCGGCGGACGTCTCGGACCCGGGGCCGGGTCCTGCCCGACGGGGGCGGCGCGCGCCCGGGCCGCCAGCTCGCCGGGGAGACGCATTCGCGGCCGGCTTTCGGCCGCCCAACGCTGCCGCCCTGCAGCTTTTGCGCCTCTAAACGTCCGCCGCGCCGCGGCCCGGCCCCCGGGCCGGCCGACCCGGCCGCCGGCCGACGGCGGGACCTCCCGGCCGCGGGACCCGCCGCGCTCCGCGTCCCCGGGCGGATCCGTTCGGCCGCCAGGGCGGTTTTCGTCCGGCCGCCTAAGCATAAATGACAACACTTTTCATCGGCAAAATCGACAAGCGCGCACCGACCGTCCGCGACACGGTATAAATTTTTACCGACAGGCGAGAACGAGCGCCGTCTGACGACAAATACGGGAACTAATCGTCCCCCCGCAACCGCTCTACGCTCGCTACAGAACGCAACGCAACAAGACTCGCAAGATGGCAGACACAGCAGCACCCGCGGCCGCCTCCCCCCTGCCGGCGACTCCGGCCAAGAAGGCGAAAGCGTCCGCCGCCGCCGCCTCCAAGAAGCCGAAGGCGAAGCCCTCGCACCCGAAGACGTCCGAGATGGTGAACAACGCCATCAAGGAGCTGAAGGAGCGCGGCGGCTCCTCCCTGCAGGCCATCAAGAAGTACATCTCGGCCAACTACAAGGTCGACGCGGACAAGCTGGCCCCGTTCATCAAGAAGTACCTCAAGGGGGCCGTCGAATCCGGCGCCCTGGTGCAGACGAAGGGCAAGGGAGCGTCCGGTTCGTTCAAGCTGGAGGCGAGCAAGGCGAAGGCGTCGGCCGGCGGGGCCAAGAAGAAGAGCAAGCCCGCCGCGTCCGCCGCTTCCAAGAAGCGCGCCGCCCCCGCCAAGGAGAAGAAGCCGGCCGCGGAGAAGTCATCCGCCGCCGCCGCCGCCGCGAAGAAGAAGCCCGCCAAGAAGGCGGCCGCGGCTCCCGCCAAGGCGAAGAAGGCCGCCGCCTCCCCGGCAGCCAAGAAGGCGGCCGCGAAGAAGGCCGCCCCCGCCAAGGCGAAGAGCCCGACCAAGGCGAAGAAGACCGCCAAGCCGCCCACCAAGAAGCCCAAGGCGCCGAAGCCCAAGAAGGCCGCCGCCCCGAAGGCCAAGCCCGCGGCAAAGAAGGCCGCCCCGAAGAAGTAGGGGTGGAGTCGTCTTTGTCGTCGTCGCCGCAGCAGCCGCCGTTGCATATTGTCATATTGCACAGATCACGCAGAAGAGTCAAAAAGCCCTTGTCAGGGCTACCAAACGATTCACACACACACCTATTCGGAACACGCTCAGTCGTCTTTCGTGACTTTCGTGAATTTTCATTATTATTTATTTTCATCGAAATGGGATGATTTATTAAATATCTCTCGTATACCATATACGAACTACATGCACTCCCATGCCACACGAGCGTTCACACTCCGGCCTAGAATATTTCGCTCGACAGTCATTAGTCAGCGGACGTTGCGTCATAATATAAAATATAATATATATCGATACAAAGTACAACAGTTTTTGAAAGAAAAGGCAACGCCGCGCGCGCCACCTGCAAAACTATTCACACAAACGCATCCGGATCACGCGTAGTCGGATCGTTGTCACGTGAATATGGGATGACCTACTATTAATCTCTCTCTCCTTGTATACGCGTACACTCCCACGACACGTGATTGTTTCCGGCCTGGAATCTTTCACTCGAGAGTGATTAGCGACGTTACTTACGCCCACAATATACATACATTGTATAAGTAAGTAAACTAAGTTTGAGTTCTCTCTGGTCGTAACAGCTGTCACCGTTTCCAGGCGAAACAGCTGTCACCCTTTTGCTGTCACTCTCATTTCTTTTATGTTTTTTTTTATTAAGACTCCCAAATTTGCGTCGCGTATTATAATATGTACATTTATATAAACATGAATACAATTCAGGAAAGGATAGAGAGAGAGAGCGAGAGTGAAAAAAAAATCAATGATTTGTACGCACTATCATCGTGTGCGGATACCCCGCTCCCTTGCGGTTCTCGAAGCCGTACGAGAGAGAAAAAAGAAAGAAATAAAGCAAAGCTCTATCCATCCACGTAGGTAATTGTATTGTGTTATTTAAATTTCGAAAAGCGAAAAACGGTTACGACATGGGTCGGTCAGGCAGTTGTTGGCCCTGAGAAGGGCCGTTTTTTGTTTTCAAATCGCATTCACATCGCGCGTAGCAGCGCGGTGCGGTGGTGGCGGTGGCGTGCGGGCGTCGGGACGGCCGGGGCGAATGTATCTCGCGCTGCGTGCGGTGCGGTGAAGAGCGGTGAAGAGCGGTGAAGAGCGGCGAAGATCGGCGACTTAACCTCCGAAACCGTACAGGGTGCGGCCCTGGCGCTTCAGGGCGTAGACGACGTCCATGGCGGTGACGGTCTTCCTCTTGGCGTGCTCGGTGTAGGTGACCGCGTCCCTGATCACGTTCTCGAGGAACACCTTCAGGACGCCGCGCGTCTCCTCGTAGATGAGACCGGAGATGCGCTTGACGCCGCCTCGGCGGGCCAGACGGCGGATGGCCGGCTTCGTGATGCCCTGGATGTTATCGCGGAGGACTTTCCTGTGTCGCTTGGCGCCTCCTTTCCCCAGACCTTTTCCTCCCTTTCCGCGACCGGTCATCTTCTCTGCGTGTGGTCTTCTTTTCGGTTACAGTAGTCGCTGCTCGCACGGTGCTCTACCGTGCGTGTGTAGGATTCGTGTGGCGTTTTTCGCCGGCCGGGGCCGCTTTTATGCACCAGACGTGCGCCCGCGTCTCCCCTCGCCGCCGAGCGATCCGACAGCTACGACGACACGCGCGCCGTCTCACTCTCGCGCGCGAGCAGCGAGGGCGAGAGGCGAGAGGATCGGCGCGACTCGGTATCGCGTCACGCGAATATATGTCTCAGTTTGTTATATGCATAACATTATTCCAGGCTAGGTTTTGAGTGTTTTTCGTAATTTTTCTGCATGCACATTTCTCCGGGGAGGATGCGATTGTTTCTCCACTCTATCTCCCGTCTCGCTTCACCGTCGAGCCCGTCCCGTCCCGTCCCGTCCCGTCCCGTCCCGTCCCGTCCCGTCCCTCCGTCCCGCCCGACCGCCCGGCGGTTGGGAATATTCGAATCGGCCAATGGCGTCGGCCCATCCCCCCCCACGGGGGAGACGGTATTTTCGATAAATATGACGCGCCCGGGAAATTTTTCCGAATAGAGAGAAGAATCCTACTCAGCTACAGCCATGGCACGTACGAAGCAGACCGCTCGCAAGTCCACCGGGGGCAAGGCGCCCAGGAAGCAGCTGGCCACGAAGGCGGCCCGCAAGAGCGCCCCGGCCACCGGCGGCGTGAAGAAGCCCCATCGCTACAGGCCCGGCACGGTCGCGCTCAGGGAGATCCGCCGCTACCAGAAGAGCACCGAGCTGCTGATCCGCAAGCTCCCCTTCCAGCGCCTGGTGCGCGAGATCGCCCAGGACTTCAAGACCGACCTCCGCTTCCAGAGCTCGGCCGTCATGGCCCTGCAGGAGGCGAGCGAGGCCTACCTGGTCGGCCTCTTCGAGGACACGAACCTGTGCGCGATCCACGCCAAGCGCGTCACCATCATGCCCAAGGACATCCAGCTGGCCAGGCGCATCCGAGGCGAGCGCGCCTAAGCGAGCTCTATGCGACGAGACGCGGCACGATTTTCGGTCGGTCGGTCGATCGGTCTGATTGACTAACACGCAGTACAGTGGTATCGGGCGGCCGTCACCTCGACCCGTTCCGATCGGTCGATCGATTCGAATAAAAATGGTCCTTTTCAGGACCGCATACACCTTAATCATCCACAATCGAATTCGCCAGCAGTATGATTTTGATACTCGTAGCAGTATGATTTCGATACTTGAGTAAAAAAAAAAAAAAAATATATATAATAATAATAATAATAATAATAACTTCCAATAAATTAATATGTATTTTACTCGCGAATCAATAGTAATTTTAAACATTCAAATCACGCAAGAGTACCGGAACGTACGATTTATTAATTTCATTATCGTCTCAGCGCTGAGATCATGTCGCATTTCGTTTTAATTACCTAACGTCCAAGCGCGACACGGCTCATCATGACCCTACTCAGGCTTTGACTCTTATTAATTTCATATATTTCACGAGTGAAAATTCTAAACAAAAACACTCGCCGAGATCATCTCGTATTGACACGCGTCGTAAGTTGCGTGCGCCGGGCGCTTTACCCATCGCGCATTCATTTACTTGCGATTTTTATTCATTTCATTATCAGTGTTTCTAGCATATCATATCGGTACTACCATACTATACCACAATTCAGGTCCGCGCACACGGACGGAACGGTCCTAGCGCGCTTCGGATATATTTCTTAAATGTACATAAATAATGAGAATAGTTATAAAATCAGCGAACGGGTAACGATTGGCAATAAATACATGTGGCGGTCCTGAAAAGGACCTTTGTGTACACTACTCTGCGAGATGATGATGAAACGGGCGGAGGAGTCCGGGGAGTAGAGAGAGAAGAGTGGAGGATGAGCGGGCGCAGAATCATCATTCTTACGCCTTCTTCTCGGTCTTCTTGGGCAGGAGCACGGCCTGGATGTTGGGCAGGACGCCTCCCTGGGCGATGGTCACCCCGGAGAGCAGCTTGTTCAGCTCCTCGTCGTTGCGAATGGCCAACTGAAGATGACGGGGGATGATCCTCGTCTTCTTGTTATCCCTGGCGGCGTTGCCGGCCAACTCCAGCACCTCGGCGGCCAGGTACTCCATGACGGCGGCCAGGTACACGGGCGCACCGGCGCCGACCCTCTCGGCGTAGTTGCCCTTCCTGAGCAGCCTGTGGATACGGCCGACGGGGAACTGCAGACCGGCGCGGTTCGAGCGGGACTTTGCCTTTCCCTTCACTTTGCCTCCCTTTCCGCGACCCGACATGGCGAGTGGTCGGAGATCTGAACTGGTTCTCTGCA